>NC_081407.1:211516571-211816571 GCF_030272615.1 Cryptomeria japonica
GACTTGGGAAAATGGAGGGAACAGCGAAGGGAACAGCGTTTGTAGTGGGAAATTTGAAATCGACAAATGGAGGGAACAACAATGTTGGATCCTCTGGTTCTGAATCCACTGCAGCTCAAGGACAAGCATCTGATGATGCGGATGGAAGGCAGGATGGGGACCCACGAATACGGGACCCTCCTCTCGATCCTAAAAACTTAAAAGATTCTCAAGATTCAAGCCCCAAGGTGGTGAAGTTTGACTCAAAAAATATCAAGGAGGGGCGAATACCTAAACCCTGGAATAGTCTCTTTGCAAGACAAGCATCTGGTTAACCAACTGGTAAATCGTCTTTCCTCTTTGTGAAGGATATATCAGATAATAGAACAGGTAAACTTGAGATTGAGATTCCTGATATAGTTATTGATCATAGCATCTCTTTAATGTCTTCTTCTTTGGTGGGGAAATTTGTTGGACCTCGACCTAATATTGAGGATGTTAGGTTCTTTGTTAAGAGAAAATGGAGAATGAAAGGACAGGTTGATGTCTTTGCCTTGCCTAGAGGCTTTTTTGTTTTTTCTTTCTTATGCGGGGAAGATATGGAAGTTGCTTTAAGTGGTGGCCCCTGGATGTTTGGCAAGTCCTCTCTTTCTGTTAGAAAATGGTCTCCTAACATGGAACTCAATGATTCTTTCTTTGAATCTGCTCCGGTGTGGGTTAGGTTGCCTGGGCTACCATTGGAATACTGGGTGGAGGATGTTTTCTCAAGATCGCTAACTCCTTTGGGGAGCTTGTTGCGATAGACCCAATGACAGCAGCTCGCAAGAGATTGGTGTATGCACGCATCTGCGTCAACATATCACAGAATATGGACCTCCTAAGCACTATTGACATAAACTCCAAACTTGGGTTATGGGAACAATCCATAGAATTCGAATCTCTCCCATTTGTTTGCTTCTCTTGCAAAAAAGTAGGTCACTGGGCTAAGGCTTGCCCCAGCAACCCTAAAAACCCTGTGATGACAAATATTCACAAACAAGTATGGAAAGAAAATAATAATAACAAAGACTGCAACAAGTTAGAAGAAAAAAGTGGAAACTCGGCAAATATATCTGAACACCTGGAAGCAGATAGCACTGACCCTCCTAAGAACCCCCCTTTGAAGGGGAATAAAAAGAATGAAACTAGGGAGTTTGAGATTAAAACAAACAATACCTTTGAGGCTCTACAGTCACAGGCGAAGGAGAATGAAATCAGTGAAGAGACACTTGAAGATGGTGAGATTGAGAATATCACTGATTCTCATCCTGAGGCTTTTCATGAACCTATATCAAAAAAAGATGAACACTATTTAGAGGAGGAGTTTCAAGAACATGAAATAAAACTAGGAAGGAGTAACAAGTTTGGGTTGCCACAAGAAAACTTAAATCCCTTATTCCAGAATATAGAAGTCGATATGACTACCTCATCCTAGAAAGAGAAGACCTATGGAGCAACATGCAAGATGAGTCTAGAGTAGAACAACAAGAAGAAAACACAACATGAAATGGAAAGAAAATTAAAACCAAGAAGGCAAGAGGCCTTAATGGAGTAAAAACCAGAACTAGATCCAAGGCTGATTTTGGGGCTTCAAGATCCCCACCGGGACGCAAAACTATGAAATGGCATAGGGACCAGGAGAGTAAGCAAAACATAGCTGATGGAAGGCAGCAAACTATCAAGGAATCCTACCCTCAGGTTTCCAAATGAAGGTAATATCTTGGAACATCAGAGGCCTAAATGGTCTCAATAAATAGGATATATTAAGGAGCCTCATTCAAGATCAAAATCCGGATATTATCCTGGTTCAGGAAACCAAAATGAGTAAAGAGAAAGTGGAGAAATTAAAGTTTTTGAAAAATGGAGGGGCTTGTGGTAGTAGCTCGAATGGAGCCTCTGGAAGGGTGCTATATTCTGGAATAAAAGCACAACCTCTGGAGATATGATTGATGTTGATGGCAATATTTTATCCTTAAAAGCTAAAAGCATCTTTGATGGTAAAGAATTTTTTATCACTAATATCTATGCCCCTAACTCCAAATCCGCTAGAAGCAAATTCTGGAATAAAATTCAGCATAAAAGAAATTCCTTCCCTCTGAACAGCTGGGTTGTGATGGGAGATTTCAATACTCCTCTGCAAGACATTGAAAAATTTGGAGGTAGTCAAGCTCAACCAGACAGCAGATCTGACCTGATGGACTTTATTAATGACAATGCTCTCATTGATATGGATCTCAATGGGGCTTCCTACACTTGGTCTAACCGAAGGGATGGTGAAGATCTCATCCAGGTAAGACTTGATAGATCCCTTCTTTCTAATGATTGGATTCTTTCTCATAGGTGCTCCCTTTCTGTTATTAATAGAATTGGGTCAGACCATTATCCCATCTCTTTTGTTGCTGAGAATTTTAAGAATAATCAGAAATTCCCGTTTCGGTTCGAAAAGATGTGGACCTCCCACCCTAATCTTGAAAAATCTATTGCTAACTGGTGGAATCTTGATATTAATGGAACTGCCATGTATAAAGTTGCCAAAAAACTTAAAAACATCAAAACCAACATTAAGACTTGGAACAAGAAGGTCTTTGGTGATATCTTTGATTCAAGGAAAAAACTAAAGGAGGAACTGGACCAGATGCAAAATTCAATACAGAAAGAAGGCTACAAAAAGTATTCCAAAGCCATGGAAGATGATGTTCTAGTCAAAATCCACAACATTATTTCTAGGGAAGAAATCTATTGGAGGTAGAGATATAGGGCTATATGGTTGAAGGTAGGGGACAGAAACATTAAATTCTTCCATATGACTTCTCTAAAACACAAGACAGTGAATAGAATCACAAGACTAATTGTTGAAAACAACACTCTACTTAATAAGGACGAAATCAGGGATGAAGCTGTCAGATTCTTCAATCAGCTCCTTACTAGTAACAAGGACATTGATCAGACCCACCAACTCAATTTGGTTAATATTATTCCTAAGGTCACTAACCCTACTCAAAATAAGGCCCTTACTGCTATCCTGTCTGCTGGAGAAATCAAAAAAGTTGTCTTTTCATTTCAAGGGGATAAAGCTCTGGGTCCTGGCGGTTTCCCTATGTTTTTCTTCCAAGAATTCTAGCATATTGTGGGGGAGACACGGTTAATGAGGTCAAAGAATTCTTTGGATCTAGAAGAATCCTTAAGGAACTTAACTCCACTTTTATAGCCTTAATCACCAAAGTTGCTGGGGCGGACTCTATGGGAAATTTTAGGCCAATTAGCCTATGCAACTCTTTTGACAAAATCATATCCAAAGTTATGACCACTAGAATTTTGGCAGTGCTTCTTCCATTCATCATCTCTGAGGAGTAGAAAGGTTTTGTTCCTGGTAGGCAAATTCTGGACTCAATTATTCTTGTTCATGAGAACATTCATTCCCTCAGTGCTACTAAAAAAGAAGGTTTCTTGATAAAGTTGGATTTGGTGAAGGCTTATGATAGAGTGGAGTGGGATGTTCTCTTCAAAATCATGGGGGCTTTTGGTTTTGATGAAAAGGTAACCAAAATAATCAGAGAGTTGATCACCACTCCTATGTTCTCTATTCTGATTAATGGATCTCCTACAAAACATTTTAAAACTTCAAGAGGGCTCAGACAAGGAGGTCCCATATCTCCTATCCTTTTTACCATATTGGCTGAAAGTATGAGCAGATTGATTCACAATTTGAAACAAAGCAAAACTATCGAAGGTCTTCAACCTTCCTCTGCCAATGTTTTTTGCACTCATCAACAGTTTGTTGATGACACTATCCTCATGGGATATTCTTCAGTCAAGGAGGCTGATGCCTTCAAAACTACTCTTAACTCCTATGCTTTGGCTACTAGTCAGCAAGTCAATTGGGACAAATTGACTATGTAATTCCTGAATACTCCGGTCATAAGACAACAGAAAATTGCTAAAATTATTGGGTGCAAAGTGGAAATGTTCCCCTCCACCTATCTAGGTCTTCCCTTGGGGTTAGCTCCCCCAAATTCCTTCTAGAATATGCTTATTAATAAACTTAATAAAAGACGTGCTGGATGGAAAGGCTCAATGTTATCTCAAGCTGGGAAACTGCAGCTCCTTCAAGCTACTCTTCAAAATCTCCCTGTTTATGCCCTCAACCTATTTGGTATCCCGGTTAAATTTGCTGAAGCACTGGAAAGAATCCAGAAGAGATTTTTATGGTCAGGAGTGGAAGAAAAAAAGAGAATACCCTTGGTTGCTTGGGACAAAGTATGTAGACCAAAGAACAAAGGGGGGTTGGGGATTAAAGCTCTAAAAACCTTTAACAAAGCTCTTCTTGCTAAACAATTATGGAGAGCCTATGATACTAAGAAAGATTGGAATCAAATTTGGTTTGACAAATACATTCAGAATCAGACTATCCAAGGGGTCCTTAACTCTGAAGATATCCCTGCTAGATCCTTCATCTAGAATAGCATTAGCAAATCCATAAAAATGGCAAAAGCTGGGGCTGGATGGGTCCTTGGAAAAGGTGACAGAATAAGGTTTTGGGAAGACCCCTGGATGAAGAATGAAGCTCTTTATGATCAAAACAACAGTCAAATTATTGAGGAGTGTAAAAGGAGGTTTGGCCTTATGGTATGTGACTACTGGAAGGAGGACAAGTGGGTTAGGCTTGATGACATTCATTCTGGATTTTCCTCCCTCCAGAAGGAGTTGCTGTCATTTTCCCCTAACAAAGGCTATGATGATATTTTCCTCTCGAAAAGTGATCCTAAAGGTGAATTTATGGTTGCCTCAGCCTATAAAAACACCTTTTCTCAAACCAGCAATCCCATTTGGAGTAAAGTTTGGAACAGCATTTTGATCCCTAAAGTCAACATTTTCTTTTGGTTTGCTTCTCGTAATAGTACCCTTACTCTTGACAATTTAATCCAAAGAGGTTTCAAATTCCCTAATAGATGTGAGCTATGCCAGAAGGAGGGGGAATTAGTTGATCATCTCTTTTTTGACTGCTCCTTTACCTAGGATATTTGGTGCAAAATATGGGGAAAATGGAAAGTTAATTGGGTCATGAACAAGAGCATCAAGGATATTATCTGGCAATGGAATTTTCCAACCAAATGCCAAATCATCAAGAAACTTTGGTCCTTGACCCTCCCCATGATTTGCTGGGGCATTTGGAAAGAAAGAAATAATAGGATATTTAGGGAAGCTAAGTGTAACACTCAGGTGGTCTTTGAAAAAATCCACAAGGCTATAAAGGAGAACATCAACATTCCTCACAAGAATAACCAGCAATGGTCTATTACTGATATGAATGATATGGAAAGAGACATCCTCACTAAATGGAATCTAATGCATAAGGTCTACAGATCAAAAAATAAGAATAAGAGAGATAACATTGTCTGGCGGTTTCCTGAATATGACTGGATAAAGGTTAATTTTGATGGGGCTGCTAAAGGGAACCCTAGAAAGGCTAGTGGAGGAGGAGTTATTAGAAATGCTCAAGGAATTTGCATTGCTGCTTTTGCTTCACCTTTTGGGGTCCAAAATAACCATGTGGCTGAAGCTCTGGCAATGCTAAAGAGCCTCTAGCTAGCTCAGGAATTCAAATTCAAAACAATTTGGCTCAAAGGGGACTCTTCAAACATCATACAAGCCCTCAAAGATACAAGTTCTATCTCCTGGAATATTACCAATTTAATTAAAAATGCTAAAGATATTCTAAATAACTATGTTTGCATTAGTATAACTCATACCTTTAGAGAGGGCAATAAGGTTGCGGATATCCTAGCCAATGAAGGGGTCAATTTAGAGAAGGATGTCAAATACATTGGAGGAACTCACATCAAAAGGGAGGTTAAAGAGAAATTATACTTTGATCGCATCAATGGGTCAAGTTAATCTCATGATTAATTTCTGGGGAACGATTTCCAAAGATAGATTTTGGGGGCGGATTAACTGTCAGATTATGAGTGTTTTTTGGCATCATATCCAAGATCATATGTGTGCAAAATATTATAGTAATAATAGCTGGGTTTGTGCGGCCATAAGCGACAATTTCAAAACTACGAAAGAGTCATTACAACGGAATTCCAGAAATAACAAGTTTTCAGAGTTTTATCTGCAGATTGAGAACTGTAGCAGTGGGTATCTTTACTTGGAGCTCAGAATGGGTGGTAACCTAAACAAGAACGAGCCTCTAGGATGTGAGAATTGGAAGAGTGAATGAAATGTCTGGAGAAGGCTCCACTGACACGGCTTCACTAACTATATGGAAAAGCTTCACGGAAGCAGAAATTATGTGTCTTACGGTTTTGCTAAAAGCTGAAGTAACAACAGAGTCACCCTATTTGGGGAGATTTGGCAAATCGATGAAAACATGCTTGCAGAGGTCACGGGGCTCAAGATGGAGGGGACTAAATTCTATAGGGATCAAAAGTATGTAGCTGAAGCTTTCAAAAACTTCCTGAAGTTGGAGGATGAGAAGGGAAAGCTTGCGAAGAAGGACAACATCTCCTACTACACTCCCCAGCAGGTAAAACCTTTCTGGCAAAAAGTTCTTAAGGCTTTAATGGAGTATTTGACTGTGGATGGCAAATTTACAAAAATTTATAACTATCATTTCACTATCCTGAACCATTTTTGTCATGGGGCTAAAATATCCCTGCCCTTCTATTTAGCGTCCTCTCTAAACGAGAGCCTTGCAGACCATGCTAAAAAGCCTAATTCTTACCCTTTAGCCCACCAGGGGCTTATTCTACTAATATATGAACATCTTAAGGATAAGGCTAGGGCAACCAAGGATGATCCTTTGATCATTAACGCTCATATATCTAAGAGCTGCAAAGACTCTGACTCGAATGGGGATCAGCCCAGCACCCCTACCCACAAAAAAAGGAAAGTTGAAATAGAGCATGAGGAAAAGGAGGTGCATTGTGATGAAGAAGAGGAAAAGGATAAGGACACTGATACTAAAATGGAGCAAAATAAGGATGAGAACTATGGTGAAGGGGAGGAAGGGGGTAATTCTAAAAACCCTCACTCTAACCCTAAGGGTTCGGAAAGAGAGAATGATACTCTGAATCCTAAGGAGTATGACAACCCTAACTCTGAGGAGAATGAACAGGGCAAGGACTCTGCGAACACCATCTTGGACACCGCCTGCAACTGCACTCTAGAATTCTTCAATTTCCAGAAATGGGTTGTCGAAAACATCACCAATATGCAGGGTAAGCAAAGGGAGTTAGAAGATAAGATTAATAAGCTGATTAAGATGCCTGACTCTGGGAAACAGAATGAGGATACAAAAAATAGTGAAGCTGAGGAGGAAATGGAGATGGAGAACTAGTTGGAGAAAGATCTGATCAAAGGGGACCTAAAACATTCGAAGGATGTTATTAGAACTTTGAAAGAGCAGGTGGAGGAGGACAAAGACAACGTTAACACCCGGATCACCCGTAATGAGAAGGCTTTGAAAAGCCTTATGAACCACAGCCTCCAGGTCCTTAAAGTTTCTTCCCAGAATATGAGCGCTTTGGTGGATCATTTGGAATGGAAAAATCAGGATAAGAACCTGGTAATTATAGAAGATGCTCCAACTTCCAGCCCCACTTACCAGAACCCTAGGCGCAAAACTAGGTAGACCACTATTGGGAAGGACACCAAAATGAAAGAGAGTCAGCTTGGATAGGAAAACAACGACCTGAGGGAAGCGGCCAAGGCGATGATGCTCTTGGTACAGAATGCTGAGGAAACTATGAAGAATTTTTAATTAACTTGTAATGTTGGGCTTGGGGCCAATTTCTTGTTGGCCCCTTGTTGTCCCTTTCTATGATGCTGGTTTTTCTGCTGGTCTTTTGCAGCTATCTTGTTTTGTTTCCTTCTTGATTATCTTTCGAATGTAATTGGGTTTCGGGTCCCTTAAAACATGTTTTTACTTAATTAAAAACATATATTCCTACTTAATAGGTATATTAAGTTTAATAATTAATAAGGAATAGAGAAGAGGGTCATGACAAGGTATTTTAGATTTAAGTAGAGGTCTTTGGAGTGGATTGAAATTTGTGTCTCACCTATTTTCTAAAATTTTGCTTCTAAATATCATTTATCTATAATTTTTACACTAGTCAATAATTATTAGATTTAACTATATAATTGTAATATTACATTTCTTGATAGTAAAAAATACTCATAAGATCACTAACATACTAAAATTTGAAATTTGAAGTTTTAAACTTGTCAATTATTAAAAATCCATAAGCCTCCAAATTTATAAAAACTCCTAAAATAGTAAATAGATATTTTGAAAACCTTCATAAGATTATAGCCTTAAAATACCTAAAAGCATTCAATCATCACTAAATATCTAACATGCCATACTTTCTATGGAAAATAGTTGTTGCCAATCCCGAATAACTTGTTGACATTTTTTTTTATTTATTGAATCAAAGCAAAATTACAAATAATAGCAGCTACAACAGGTTGTTGAAGCTGCAAGAGGATAAAATGACTCAATACAAAACAAACATCTCAAGCTAGCACTAATTACAATGACCCAGCAATGGACAGTGTCTTGTCACTAGTTATTAAAGATAGGCAACAACTGTTTTTCATACAAAATGTCCAAAATTTTGCGTGTAGTATAACTTGTCGACATTTTATATGGAAAACAGTTGTTGCCTATCTTTAATAACTAGTGACAAGACATTGTCCTTGCCTATCCTCTATTTATGTCATGTGTTTTCATGAGGAGGTCGGCAATCTAGAACATAGATGACGTTGTATGGATTTTGTCACATTTGAATTGTATCTTCTCTCTACACGCCGAAATCATTTCTCGTACCCTAGCTAGTTTAACTTTGAGACAGTGACATTAGAGTTGAAAGTTAAAAACACACCCACTAGTTGAAATAAGTAATATTCTATGTAAATTTTCATGTTAAGAGCTATTCATGATTGTACTTTTCTTTCATTTTAAATAATTGACATTACTTTATGTTATATTAAAAATATTTTGTCGATGTCGGGAGCTAATCCTCCTCTTACTTTTTTAATGGAGTAATAATAATCTTATTATACTTTTGAGTAATTGATATCACTTGAAACCTATTCAGATGAAAAGACTTTTTTAAAACTATTTATATAGTGGTCTACAATCAAGAGTGCTTTCGTATCTTATTGTACATCTCAAACATAGAATTTTTCTTTTCAATATATTTTTAGTAATTTAATTATGATTTACAAAATTATAATCAATGTTAAATATAAAAAAAATAAATGATAAAAAATTAAATAAAAGTAGATATTTCATGAAAACTATGATGCTTGATTAAGTTTTATTTTAAATATCATTAAAAATAATCTATTTAATAAATACTTTTTCAATGTATTAAAATTTCAAGTTATCCATCTAACAAAAAATTCAAATTATTTTTGTTGCAATTTTTTCAAAAGAAAATAACCATTAAAATTCTTCTCTTAAAATTATAAAATGTTATATCTAACTAATTTTCTAAAAAAATATAAACTTAAATTACATGAAAAAATTTACAGTTCATTAGTTTACATCATTTTAAAGTTCAAAATATAAATCTCACTTTATATGATCTAAATTAAAAAATTATATTTGTATTGACTATTTCTAAAATTAAGTATGTCTATCTTCTATATTTATTTTTTAAATATTCATTATATATTTATTAATCCAAATTAAACATTGATTACATATTTACTTCCAAAATTAAGTACATCTATCTTTATATTTAATTTTTTAAGTATTCATTTTATATTTATTTATTCGATTAATTTAGTCTAAATTAATGATACTTAATTGCTTACATTTATCTAATTAACCTAACTTACTGATACATGCTACAACAAACCATCTGGCGAGGTCGAGTTTTACATTTTGATGATGGCCTAGACTTGACTCTGCCTGTGGAAAACACTTTAATCCTTGAGAATGAGGAGGGCACTGTCTTATGCCTTGCTTTCGTTCTTCCTCCGAGAGGGGGGAACGATGTATTGTCAATATTTGGGAACTATCAGCATCAGAAGTTGTGAATATTGCACGATGTTGCAGGAATTGCTAGTGAGAACTGCAATGGTTAGTTGATTGCTGAGTGTTGTTTACCCAACGTCTACTCTGCTTCAATATAATACTAGAATAATACCGTAATAATAAGTGTATATTATTTCAAAATAATTAATAGATGCATTATTTGATGGATGTTTAATGTTCATTTATTATTATACTACACTTAAATATGGTTGAATTGTCATACCTATAATACAAAAATTGATTTTAAAAAAATAGATCAAAATATTCGAAACACAAACATAATATGTATTATAACAATATGAAATTATTCAAATTTTATACATGTACATTATATGAGATCATGTATTAACAGTTCATATCATGCTTATACACAAACATAACATCTTATTAGTATTGTTTTATCCACAACTATGATTACACACAAAGGTAATTGAAATAGCAATTTACTTACAAAGATGAAGACTAGAAGCACAATACTTCATAAAACTAGAATGTTGATTTATATACAACTAATCACTTTCAAAAATAAAGATGTAGATATTTATTTTAAGGGTTAACATAGAGATGAGGGCTATAAACAATATACTCCATTTTTCAATTGATAATATAACTTGCACTTTTTAACTTAGATTATTGATCAAATGAGAATGGTGGGGATATCCTTAAGTAGTTGAGAGGATTAACAAAAGAGATAACAATTCACGTCAAACACACCTTCTCTACATCACTAATCATTACTATGTCCCTTATTAATGTCAAACTTTGCAATGTGTACATTGTGAAAGCTCATGCCATATCAAAAAGGATTTGCATATGATTACCTTCATAACATGAATAAAAAGGAGAAACCTTGGATTATGAAGTGGATTCCTAATCATAAACAATGCAATAAGGTGATCTAGGGCCTTCATGATAAACTATACTATTTATAGTACCAAGTGCCCCATTAACCAATCCATTATTTGCCCACAAATTTCACAATAATATTATGTGTTAGGCAACAGAATGTAGAATCATATGTCCAACTCATCATCACTAATATCATGCTATTTTTTATGTCTTGTATATATAGGCACATTGTGTGTAAATATCATGGGAAATCACTAACATTATCAAATTTGGAACTATGATCATATTATTATTTGTATAAAAATACAAAAATGCATCAAATATTTTATGTTTTACATTTCTTAATGAGAATTTTTTCAACCCATTACCCAATCTTCTAGAAAATCTATGTTGTAAGATGTATTATTGATGTCCGTTAACATTTCTATGAATCAAAATTGTTCAATATCATGTCCCTATTAATGGAAACCTATCTCTAGGTTGGAAACTATTTTGAATGTCTATAATAATTTATATCATATTTTTATATCACAAGCATGTTGACTAAGAATATTACATATAAAAATGTCATATGCTTACATCAAATTATTCAAAGTCATACATTTACATTGTAAATTATTACTAAGAATAAAAAAAAACAATAAGGGATAAATTCACATGATAGTGGTTTGTCCTACACATAAGGTAACAGCTCAAGATCTCCCATAAGGATAATCAACCATCAACCAAAACATTTTGTTCCATGTATCTCTTTTTTCGTTTTCTTATTCTTTTTAATTTCAATCATTTGTTCATGTTAAGAAATTATTTGATGATTATAAAACTCAATTCACCAACAAGGATACATTTAGTGCGGCTAAGGATTGGGCACTCAAAGGTTACATATTCTTTATAGGACTTTATAATAGTGTATCATTTATAGTGGTACAAATTTTAAAAGTAGAAACTCTATCAGTACAAAGATAACTAAGAGAGTTTCTCCATTGATTAATTATCTATTAATTGTGCACATAATATTATTAATTAGGTGATATTTTCCTATTCCATAAATTGTAATATCAAATTTTTCATCATTACAATGTAATTCATAATGTCTTATAATTGCGTCAAATGTAATGCATTATTCTATACATAAATTACTTACAAGATTAATATTTATTAGAGTTCTTCTTTGCGTGGATCTACCAATTAGCTTAAATATATGAATTTCAAGGTATTGTCATAAAAATAAGTAGTAATAAATATTGATTCCAATTATACTCCAGGGCAAAATTATATTGAGTAAGAATCATAATTTTAAACACTTGATTTTTTTTTTGTCATGAATCCAACCAAGATAGAACATTTCACTCTAATTTTGCATTGTCATTGATTAGATGATCTTTTAGTTGTCTATTATTAAAATTAAAATATTTTTAAAAATAGATGTATTGTACAAGCACTCCACTAGGTAGGATACCTTGAGTGGATGTCCATGTTGTCTACCATCGGGGCTAAGAGGGGCAAAGTTTTGCTCTTTGGCTTAGTGTGGGATGGCTTCAGGCGAACCTATCATGCCTCTTCTCCCACACCCTAAGATGTCTGAAATGATGTTATAGATATCATATGAAAATCATGTGTTATGGAAAAACCCTAGTAATGGATATATATTATATACATGTATTTGTTTCTTATGTTATGATTGCAAGATTTGATTCCAAGATCACATTATCTTAAGAAATATTTTACTTAGTAAAGATGTAACTCTAACCCTAACTTTTTACAATGGTGATTCTAGGGCAAACTCTAGGGAAATTAGGAAAGGGACATTACATAATAAATATTGGCTCCAATTATACTCCATGCCAAAATTTTATTGAGCAAGAATCTTAATTTTAAACACTTGTATTCTATCATGAATCCAACCTAAATAAAACATGTCTTTTGTCATGAATCCAACCTAAATAGAACCTGTCGCTCTAGTTTTTATTGTCCTCAATTACATGATATTTAAGTTGTATGTTATTAACACTAAAAAAAAAAATTTAAATAGGTGTATGGTCTACATATCACACATGATATTTATTTTTAATAATATAAAGTAAATATTACATTAGTTTTCTTATGATTTTCTAATTATTATGAAGTTTTAATTAAGTCAAGTTAGTATCAGATGCTTAATTTAATACCTATACCGAATGTGGGTGAAGCTAAATCTCTATTTTTAATAGCATTTATTGAAATATTGAGTGTCTTGACTTGCTATTAAGTAAAATACTAGGTAGCCTAAACATAGAGCTGGACATGAGTTCAAATGAACCTATTGAGGTGATTGTAGTTAGTGGTGGATATATCTTATATCTCACTCTTGGTTGACTTAGCACTGAGTGATTTGATAGGGCTTTTTTACTATTTTTTAAGATGGATTATTTATTTGTATTTTTTCTTCTCATCTATATGAATATTCATTTTTATAGAAGTTGTTCTAAGGACTTTTTAAAAGAATAGATATATGATTATATTCTTTATTGTTTCTTATGCTAAAAGAATAGATATATGATTATATTCTTTATTGTTTCTTATGCTAGGAACTTAAGCGATTGAGTTAGTCCTAAGGATTGGTTTTACGAGTATATGATATATGTATTAGCTTTGTGCATCTTATTTTATCGATGGAATGGTTATCTATTTGATCTCTCTTTGATTTCAGGAACTTCCATCTATTTGTACTATGTTTGACATAAAGTTTTAATGGTTAGATATTAATTTTTTTTTATTTGGGAGGAAATGCTTGTTAAACACGGGAAACTACATTATCAAGCTGCGTTTCGGCACGCTCGGCACGCCTGCGCAGAGTTTCTTCACTAAGAGGTGAATTCCATGAATCATAATTTGTTTATATCTATAACTAGCATATATATATTTCATGGACACCGAAAGGATTTATGCTATTTGGATGCGCAAGTGCGGGCTTAAAATTTTCTACTTACATATTCCAACTGTCATCGAACAAGTAAATCTAATAAAGCATGGAACTTCCCTGCTTGTATCTTGTTTGTAAATCTTTCATATGACCGTAATTGTATTACAGTTTTACGGTACTATAGTGAAGCAGAGTAGATATTACAAGCCATAATAGTAGAGGTGATAGTACAGTAAATAAACATCACTGACCAAGCATACCACCTACTATCGCAATCCTTGCGAGCGATTCCAAGTCTGGACCCTGGAACATTGTACACAATTCTGAAAATTCTGCTGCTGGTAGTTCCCAATTGCTTACATGCCACTATCCATTGTTGTTTTATGTCACATTTGGAAAAGTAGTGGACAACACATAATTTGGTAGTGCACATCTTCTATTGGGCTATTATGCAACCTTCCACTTTATGCATATAAATGGCCTTGTTTCTAAATAGATCGATCTCATTTAACCACATGTACAAAATGTTTACACCTTATATCTTTGTTGGCGTGTGGTTTAATATCCTTGACTACCTCATATTTAAATGTCGAAATCATCGTAGTGGGTTAAAATTAAATTGTTCTATCATGCAAGTATGTGATTTTTCATAGATATTTAAGGTGGATTTAAATGCAAGTCTTCACTAAGCGAACATCACTTGCGGTGGTGGTGAGCTCAACACCTTTGGCTCAATCTACTCATGCCACATTTGCTATCTAATACAGATAATCTCAATAGTACTAATCTAGATAATCTCCATAGTGCTAGTAATGACTATTTAAAACATACTTATTATGTTTCTTATATTCACATGGTTCCCATCTCCATTGTTAATATTGGATATGTAGTTGTGCAACTACCTGAAGAAAGTTCCTTTATGCTTTGATGATTGTCCATATCTTGTTCTGAAGCTCTCACTTGATAGAGGTTGGGAGGATGTTGGCAAAGGTTGTATCTAGACACCTGCCAAATGCATTTGGTTGGAAGTTTTTCAAGCCTCTTCAATAAATCTATCTTGTTTATATCCTGCAATCAAGGCGTTCCATGGGAACAATGCTCTTTGAGACATTTTGTCAAACAGTTCAGGTGCCTTGTCTACGCTTCCACATTTCGCGTATTCTGTAATCAGGCGTTCTCAAATAATTTGCGTGCCTTGTCAATGCTTACACATTTTGCATACATGTCTACCGGGGCAGTTGCAGCAATAACATGTGACAAAATTGCTCTCCTTCATCCTGCGATTGATATCCATACTCTGTTCCAAAGCTCCCATTTTAGCGTAGCCTGGGAGGACGCTGGCTGAAACTTTCTAATCCTTTTCAATAAGCAGATTTTGTGCATCTTCTGCGCTCCACTACTACAGAGGGGTGTTTTTTATACAATATTTAAGACATTTTTTGAGCAAATTGTCTCAACTTGAGACAAAAAAAAAAGTTTAGTATTGTCTTAAAAAATGTCTTTAATCGGGTGTCTTAAATTATCGTCTTTACAATTGTCTCTATAAAGACAATTAAAACAGAAGTTTCTTTGTCATTGTAGAGACAATCACTTTTGTCTCTATAGAGACAAAAGTTGGGATTTAAAGGCATTTTTGTTAAAATATGTTCGTTCGTGTTTACGAAAATGACGTAAAACTATATATATATATATATATATCATAATATATATAAAACACTAAATATTAATCGAATGGTATAATCTACAATTCATAAGTTAACTATGTATCACGATACTATCGTGATTGTTATACATAAACAGTCACGGTATTATCGTGACTGTTCATGTATAACAGTCACGATAACTATCGTGACAGTCCTATTACAATTAGTTAATGCCGACAGGTTAATGCCGACAGGTTATAAAACAGCGACTATATTATTATTATGTCCTTTGTTAGGAAATAGTCAGTATTCAAAAGACGTGACTGTAGACATTTACATCGATTCAACTTATATATATAGTTGATCTTCGTTGGTCAATCAATCAATCACAACGGCAATTGCATTGATCAGCGAATATCAACTATACATAATATATTTATATATTAGTATCTTCTGATCCAATTTCCTTAACATGGTATCAGAGCTGTAAGGAATATAAAGAAGAAAATATATATATAAAACCTAACATATAGCTGAGAATATTTTAAATTATAAATTAAATTATGGCTCACTGTATGAGAATGGAAGATAGATTAGAAGGTCCTTCAAACTTTGTATCTTGGAGGACAAGACTTACTTCTCTTCTAATGGAACTTGAACTAGAGGAATATATTGAGAAGGATATGAAAATGCCGGAAGAATTAACTGAGAAAACTACATGGAAAAGGAGAAACAACAAAGCCAGGAAATTGATTATAGATTCAGTGAAAGATTCTATCCTCCCGAGCATATCGTGAATTACCAGTGCCTTTGAAATGTTTAAAATCATTCAAGACACATTCGAGATAAACAATGCCAGTAGAATCTTAACATTGAAGAGTCAACTTCTCAACATGAAAATGAACAAAGGGGAAACAATCACCTCCTATTTCCTAAGGATATCTGAAATAAGAGATCAACTTCTCTGTATTGGAAATACTATAGAAGATACTGAACTTACACTTATCGCCCTAAAGGGTTTACCCATCTCTTGGGAAACCTTCATTCAGTGCATAAGTACAAGACCACCTTTACCTAGGTTCGAACAATTAAAGAGCGATTGTACTCAAGAAGAATCGAGATTAGCATCCAGAGGAATAGGGTCGAAAAATGAAAATGAAGTACAAGCCCTTCATACTAAAACTTCTCAGAAAAAGAAGAGAAAATTCAACAATTCAAGTAATGGAAAACATCACTTCAAAAGGGATCTCTCCAAAATAAAATGTCATAAATGTGACAAATTTGGACATATTCACAAATACTGTCCAAAAAAACAGAAAATTCAAGCAGCCTTAGCAGAAACTAAAGGAACAGAAAATTCTCTTTTTTATCTAGCCTTAGCAAGTGAATTAAATTCCAATAAAAATACTTGGATAATAGATAGCGGTGCATCAAGACATATCACTGGATTCAGAGATCAGTTTGAAACCCTTTCTGGAAACTCTACAGAAGAAGTAACCATTGGTGACAACTCCACTTATCCGGTAAAAGGAATTGGGACCTGTTTGATACAGATAAGAGATGGAGTCACTCTACAGTTAAAAGAAGTATTATATGTGCCCGGAATAAAGAGAAACCTAATCTCAATATCAGGGTTAGCTGATCAAGGATATAGGGTAACATTTAATGAAGAAAAAGTTCTTCTCTGGACCAAAAACACAAACATCAAAATGCAATGTACATAGGGTCCAGAGATGGAAGCTTGTACAAACTATGTAATGAACAAAAAGTAGCCCTAAATCACAATGCTCAACAGAATAATGAAATTTGGCACAAAAGACTAGGACACATTGGATATAGTGCTCTTCCTACTTTGCATAAAATCACCTCTGGGGTACCCTCTCTAAAATCTGAACACTTGAGCATTTGTAAGGGATGTGCATTAGGAAAGAACATTAAAGGATCTTTTCCAACAAGTGAACACAAGACGAATAGTGTTTTATAACTCATTCACACTGATATGTGTGGCCCCATGTCCACTCCTCCTTTTTCAGGTGCCCTATATTATCTAATCTTTGTGGATGACTATTCAAGGAAAACATGGATATATTTTTTAAAACTTAAAGAGTCAAGTGAAGTATTAGCCAAATTTCAAGAATTCAAAACATTGGTAGAAAATCAAACCAATAAGAAAATCAAAACTCTTAGGTCAGACAATGGTGGGGAATTCACATCTGACAACTTCAAAAACTATTGTAAATCTGTTGGGATTAAGAGGGAGTATACTGTACCTTATAACCCTCAACAGAATGGAGTAGCAGAAAGGAAGAACAGAACCATCATTGAAGCAGCAAAAGCTATGATGCATGATCATAATATTCATATATCATACTGGGCAGAAGCTGCCAACACTACAGTTTATATTCAAAACAGATGTCCACATGCAATACTTGAAAATACCACACCAGAAGAAGTATTTACAGGAGTTAAACCTGATCTCAGTCATTTAAGAGTATTTGGATGTCCAGTATATATACATGTACCAAAAGAGAAAAGAACCAAATTAGAACCTTCTGGTAAGAAAGGTATTTTTCTAGGCTACAGTGAAGACTCTAAAGGATATCGAATCTATATCCCTAATCAAAAATCAGTAGAAATAAGTAGAGATGTCAAATTTGAAGAAAACTTCTCATCCACTAATAATGAAGACAACAGTTTGTTTGATCTTGAGAAAGATTTATCACTTGAGGAAGAAAGCGAGAATAACAATTCAAATATGAATTCAACACTATCAAATAACGAAAACGCAATCCTTGATCCTGAACCTTCTTGTGTAGAAAATGTAAACAACAAAAAGAGACCATTATGGGCTAGGAAAATGCTTGAAGAAAACAATATGGAACCAGCACAAATCTCCAGAGAAAACAAAAGAACTAGAACGCAAAAATGTTACACTGCACTTCTAACTGAACTATCAGAATCAGAACCGGTCAGTGTTGAGAAAGCATTATCAAAACAAGCCTGGAGAGAAGCAATGGTTGAAGAATATCAGTCCATCATGAAAAATGATGTATGGGATATTGTCCCTAGACCTAAACATAAGTCAGTTGTATCATCAAAATGGCTATTCAAAATCAAGTATGCTCCAGATGGCAGTATTGATAAACATAAAGCCCGATTTGTTGCTAGAGGATTTTCACAGAAAGAAGGCATTGACTATGAGAAACTATTCGCTCCAATAGCTCGTTACACATCTGTCAGAACCATACTTGCAATTGCAGCCTCTAAAGGATGGAAAGTACATCAAATGGATGTCAAAACTGCATTCCTAAATGGTAAGATTGAGGAAGAAGTCTACATTGAACAACCAGAAGGATTTCTCACTCATGACAAAAATAAATTCGTATGCAAGTTAAAGAAAGCACTCTATGGACTCAAACAAGCTCCCAGAGCATGGTATGAAAGAATAGATCAATATTTGAGCAAATTGGGGTACTCCAAAAATATTGCAGATCCTAATATATACTTCAAAATTGAAAAAGGAGACATGATAATCCTTGTTCTCTATGTTGATGACTTACTCATTACAGGAGAAGACAATCTAATAGATAAATGTAAAAAGGACCTAGTAGCTGAATTTGATATGAAGGATATGGGCCTACTACACTACTTTCTAGGTCTTGAAATTATTCAAAACAAAGATCATATTCTCCTCAGTCAAAAGAAATATATTTCTGATATTCTGAATAGATTTGGTATGGTAGATTGTAAACCTCTTGCTACTCCTATGGAGACAAATCTTCAGAAATTAAAGGATGAAGCAGAAAACTCAGAACCTGCAGATGTGACACTCTTCAGACAGATAACTGGATCCCTCATGTATTTGGTGAATACACGTCCTGACATTTGCTATGCCACAAATGTACTAAGTCACTTCATGTGTGAACCAAAACATATTCATCTAGTGGCAGCTAAACACATCTTGAGATATTTAAAAGGAACAAGTGATCTTGGACTAAAATATGACAAGACTGAAATTCAACTTCAAGGTTATTCAGACTCAGATTGGGCAGGAAGTACCACTGATCGGAAGAGTACCACAGGAGTTTGTTTCAGTTTGGGTTCCGCAGTAATATCTTGGTTTAGTCGGAAGCAATCAGCTGTAGCTCAGAGTTCGACAGAGGCAGAATACATGGCTGCATCTATGGGAGCTAGAGAAGCAGTATGGTTAAAAAAATTACTTTTTGACTTATTTGGTAAACCTCTATTACCTACCATTATTCATTGTGATAATCAGAGTTGCATCAAGCTCTCTGTAAATCCTGCTTTTCACAATCGGTCAAAGCACATAGAGATTCCATATCACTGTGTGAGAGATATGGTAGACAGAAAAATTATTAAACTAGTCTACATCAGCACTGAGGAACAAAATGCTGATATCTTCACTAAATCCCTTGCAAGGGTGAAGATAGAATTCTTCAGGAACAAAATTGGTTTGATCAAAATATGAACTACTAATGTACATTTCATTCATAAATATATATATATAATCTTTGAAATATTTCAAACTTGTGCGAAGATGATGATCTTCTGTTTATCGTTTCTATTTCAGGGTGACGATCCTGACAATAGAAACTAGGTCTCAAGATAGACTCCCGAAAGGGGTTGAGCCGGATTGGTCCGGACATCTCAAATATGTATATTGTTATAAGTGATAAATTATCATGATATGACATTTTGAATTGAGTCATATATTTTGATGTGAAAATTCTACAAACTTGGTAAACTCTCTCTCAAGAGGGAGTGTTAAAATATGTTCGTTCGTGTTTACGAAAATGACGTAAAACTATATATATATATAATGAGTTATAGTATATATATACTAATATAATATATCAATCATTAATTATGTTATATATATATATATATATATATATATATATATAAAACACTAAATATTAATCGAATGGTATATTGTTTCAGTTTGGGTTCTGCAGTAATATCTTGGTTTAGTCGGAAGCAATCAGCTGTAGCTCAGAGTTCGACAGAGGCAGAATACATGGCTGCATCTATGGGAGCTAGAGAAGCAGTATGGTTAAGAAAATTACTTTTTGACTTATTTGGTAAACCTCTATTACCTACCATTATTCATTGTGATAATCAGAGTTGCATCAAGCTCTCTGTAAATCCTGCTTTTCACAATCGGTCAAAGCACATAGAGATTCCATATCACTATGTGAGAGATATGGTAGACAGAAAAATTATTAAACTAGTCTACATCAGCACTGAGGAACAAAATGCTGATATCTTCACTAAATCCCTTGCAAGGGTGAAGATAGAATTCTTCAGGAACAAAATTGGTTTGATCAAAATATGAACTACTAATGTACATTTCATTCATAAATATATATATATATAATCTTTGAAATATTTCAAACTTGTGCGAAGATGACGATCTTCTGTTTATCGTTTCTATTTCAGGGTGACGATCCTGACAATAGAAACTAGGTCTCAAGATAGACTCCCGAAAGGGGTTGAGCCGGATTGGTCCGGACATCTCAAATATGTATATTGTTATAAGTGATAAATTATCATGATATGACATTTTGAATTGAGTCATATATTTTGATGTGAAAATTCTACAAACTTGGTAAACTCTCTCTCAAGAGGGAGTGTTAAAATATGTTCGTTCGTGTTTACGAAAATGACGTAAAACTATATATATATATATATATATAATGAGTTATAGTATATATATACTAATATAATATATCAATCATTAATTATGTTATATATATATATATATATATATATATAACACTAAATATTAATCGAATGGTATAATCTACAATTCATAAGTTAACTATGTATCACGATACTATCGTGATTGTTATACATAAACAGTCACGGTATTATCGTGACTGTTCATGTATAACAGTCACGATAACTATCGTGACAGTCCTATTACAATTAGTTAATGCCGACAGGTTAATGCCAACAGGTTATAAAACAGCGACTATATTATTATTATGTCGTTTGTTAGGAAATAGTCGGTATTCAAAAGACGTGACTGTTGACATTTACATCGATTCAACTTATATATATAGTTGATCTTCGTTGGTCAATCAATCAATCACAACGGCAATTGCATTGATCAGCGAATATCAACTATACATAATATATTTATATATTAGTATCTTCTGATCCAATTTCCTTAACAATTTTGTCTATCTACAGACAATAGTTGGGATTAAAATCATATTGTCTCTCAAGAGACAATACGTCTTTAGACCTCAACTATCGTCTCTCGAAAGACAATATAAAAAAAGGTATTAAAAAAATAAACAATTTATTTTTAGAATAAATTGTGTAGCTTATAATCAAAATGTATTAAAAAACTAAATAATTTCTTTTAAATATTTTTTTGTGTAGGTTTCAACCTTCGATGTTTCCAAATATCAAGAGAAGATTCAATGTAATTATTTTCAATATTTAATTTCTTACAAAACATTGAACAAAATACCATAACAAAATTATTAACAAGAAATACAATAATAATTATATTTATTTTCAATGTTTTGTATATTACATAATGATGTGGTTCAGTAAATAGGAAATGGTAGCAGAGTCTTCACAGCAGAAGGTTACCACAAGGTTCTTTACAGGAGAAGGTAGCAATGTCTTCACAGAAACGCATAGTTTCCTTATGGCCGCAAGCCAAATCATTCAGTACTACTACCTCCATGAACAATGGACATGGGCATCCACATTTTTAACAAGTATAGATGAGCACAATAGAATTGAACTTCACATGACTAGACAGAGCCATTTTTAGCATCTTACAATCCATTTTTAGCAGCTTACAATGCTGGAGGAGGCTTTGGCTCAGTATATAGTACATACACCTTACATGGCCCCATTTCACTTGGGCAAGGCAATGAATTTTTTTATCAGATTAATAAGACATGGCCATCCTTAAAGACAAGGCCATGGTACACAGCCAACCGCGCAAGGCACTCCAAATTCACTGGCCATAAACCAAACATGTCGCCACCTAGTTTGAGAAATCTTCGTTCTTTAAATTTGGGTGTATTTTGGCTTGACCCTGATACATTTATCTTGTTCCCCAAGGCCAAGCTTCTCATCAAGTTCGTACGCAGGTTCAGTCTCCTCCCTGGTAAGCCAGCTTCCTTTAAATTTGATCGAGCCTCTACTAAAATATCACATGTTTCATTAATATTAGTACTACACTTTACATTTCTACCATGTACTGGTATATACAAATGGAAAGGCATACCTTATTGTCGCAAACAACATCGAGCCAGGATTGCATATCAGTTATTCTATTCGATACAGACATACTCAGCCCTTTTGCTCGGAAGATATCAAGAACAATAACGTTGCCTTTGTCGGACGTCTTGAACAAAGCCGCCTCTTCCAGATGTGTGACCTCCTCATCTCCAACAATGCACTCCACATCGTTGTGACTCCAGCTAGCAAAGAAGCAACATATATCCAAAAATGTTTCTTGTGTAGACGCTTCCAACTCATTATACACAAAAGTGAAAAGACGTATGCTCAGATTTTCTTAAATCATATCCTTTCCTCTTTCCAAAGCTTCAAATATTTGAGTGCATCTCTCTACCATGAAATTCTGCTTACTCAAATGAGGACCAAAAATCTGTAAGACTAATGGAATCCCGACACAAATCTGCAGGGTTTTTTGCATGTCATTTGCAGGATTGAAGTCTCCGAATAAAATTTTGTGTGCCTCTTCGTGGGGTAGGGTATCAACAATACGCTGACGATGTGCAAGGCCGACGTCTTTAAGGATATCCGTGATACCCAAATTTCGAGTTGTGAGCACTATTTCTCAATGTTAAATTCTTGTCATAATATGTTGGGAAGGCATCTTTCAATATTTGTTGTTTCATGCATTTTATGACGTTCCTGGAGTTGTCTTCTTGCATTTGAACTCCTCAATAGTTGTAATTTGTGAGATCTAAGTCAGCAATAACAGCGGTGGCGAGGGTGGTCTTTCCTATGTCGCCAAATCCATAAATAACTAGAGCTAATGGAGACTTGTTTTCTGTTTCCATGTCTAGAAAATTCATTAATTATTTCTTCTACTTTTGGATGCCAATGCCAATGAGCCCACAGGAGAATATTAAGCTAATAACAACACATGTAAATATAGTTGAAAATTTTGAAAAAAAACAAGGTTTGTATATATTTACCTGCATGATCTGGATAAGTAGGCTTCCATGGAGAGAAAGCGACAGGTTGCTGATGTTGTATTTCTATTAGCGCTCGCAATGTAAGATCCTGATAAAGCTGATTTATTTTCAATTTTACAGTGCCCAAGCCTTCGTGGTTCACAAAAGCCTTCAAAAACCTGCAATACGGATCATTTCAGTTACAATAACATAAATGATGATAAAACTAACAAAATTCATACTAAATTCAGATATTTAATCATTGTAGACATTTTCCTAGAAAAGTGTTCTAGACTTTAGTTGCGAAGCGCATATCATGGATCCTTCAACAATCAAAATAATTGCCTCATTCAATATATTTTCTTCTTGTGGCATATCATACTTCATCCTTCTGATATACCTAGCAAGCTTAAACATTTGTCTTAAGAGTTCTATGTATTCACTCCGGTTTTCAGGGATCTCTTCAATTTGGTCTAGCAAGAAGGCTACAAGAGATAATCCTCCAACCATCTGGTGCACCTTCTCCACACTTTGCAATATTTGTGCTACAACTTCTCTGTTACCTTCATCTCCCTGTAAATACAACCACCTTTAACTCTGACTCCTCGTAAATAATTTCAACATACTGCTAACTAATCTTTTACTCAAAATAAAATTAAATTTAGCAGTTACCATCTCCAGCTGAATATGCTTATTCACAAATTCAAGGAATTCAGACCCACTTTGGATAAAGGATGTCCATTCTGATTCTGAACTAGTGCTTCCCTCTAAC
Organism: Cryptomeria japonica; assembly: GCF_030272615.1. Lineage (NCBI taxonomy): Eukaryota > Viridiplantae > Streptophyta > Pinopsida > Cupressales > Cupressaceae > Cryptomeria > Cryptomeria japonica. The sequence goes on from NC_081407.1 coordinate 211,541,005, forward strand.
CTCTTTTCTTGTTTTGACTACATTCACAAACAGAACAATGAGTAAAACGCAAAAATAAATTAACAGTTCTTATGATTATGGTTGAAGCTAACTCCCATACTAATCCTGTTTAGAAGATCTTCGATGAGATGGGTCAAATAGTCAGCGTCGCCGGCATTGTTGATGGTTTGAAAAAGGCTGGTAGAGTTTTCCTTCATGGGTACTGTACAGTTAATACAATGCACTGGACAATATAAATCCATCCGGTGTCTTTACCATGACTAAAGCCTGCGTGGTATGCCTGAGGAAACGCAATTACAGAGATATCATATGGACTATGACAATTATGAATATCGAGTAGGGATAGTAGCATGGAAATTGGCAGTGTAAACTCAGTCCATAGCAAAGATTGAGATTCAAAAGGATCAGAAGTTCAGGCCAAATCACAGTCATATAACTCAAAAAATACAATAAAGAATTGACATAGTGATTTACATTCACTGCCATGAAGATACAACAAGGGTTTTGTCTTAATACAGGTGTAGCAGGCATCTAAACCATCAAGTACAGTAAATGACAAAAAGGTGATTTTCCCAACCTAGAGACCACAAGGTTCTTTACAAGAGAAGGTAGCAAGGTCTTCACAAAAAACGCATAGTTGCCTTATCACCACAAGCCAAATCCTTCAGTACTACTAACTCCATGCATGGTGGACAGGGGCATCCATATTTTTGACAAAAGTATAGTCTCAAAGTTAAGTCATTCGACAACAAAGTAGTCAATAATCATCATGAAGGTGACATTGAAGAATGGAAATGCATTCATGGAAACAAAATAAGACAGTGATACAAAAGAGACTAACATAGTATTACCAATAAACCTGAAACAAAAAAAACCAATTTGTTTTTGTAAATAATAACTCGTAGTAAAGCACAAAAAACTATTGTTTATATAGTGATCACAATCAAGATTCAAGAGGAAGGGACCATTTGTAAGGACAGCAGAAACACAAATCTGAATTCCCCAAATATAAATGATCATTATTGTTAATAATAAGATACACAAGTAGATATATATTATAACAATATTACAAAACAATAAACTTGAATACTGTGAAAGGTATATACCAATGCATTCATTGCACCAGCTCTCTTGTGGTGTTGGAAACCAGGCCTCTTTTCACGAGATACATAAACTAAGCAGAGTAGTTCATATCCAATAATGTCAAGTGCCCTAATATGACCTAACAATACCTGAAATAAAAAACAAAAACAAGAAATTGGTAACCAGTGGCCTTCGCAAAATGCTGACAAACATGATAAAAAGAAGAAAAGAAAATACATTCAAGAGTGCATGAATTACTAACAATCAACATTCTCATTAGGTATTGACATAGCGTAATAATCCAGTACCTGAATCATCCCAGGATGGTCCTGAGGGTTGTTGCCTATCCATGGCGTTCCATCTTGCATTGCATATCCATCATTAGATACATAGAAATCTTGATACATAGCCATGGCGTTCTATTTAAGGAACCATACCTTTTTAGAAGCTTAGAAATCTTGATAATTGCTCACAAAAAACTTACAACTAGAAAATATTTAAGGAACTGTCCTTTTTTAGAAGATTATAAATCTTGATGATTCTTTTTACAAAATAGATGTAACCAAAGATAATAACACTGACCAAACATAATAGTAAGTCCTAAATTTGAGTTAGTCGTGAAGTTTAGTCTTTGCTGGTTTGCGAAAAACTCAATTTAACAGTCAAATTAAAACTCTGAAGCACTTAAATATGACTTTAGGGAGATACCAAAAAAATATTAAACTTTATTCTCAACCATATTTGGGAATAATGTACTGTTCAATAGAAAACAGAAGTGAAATTAGAAATCCATTTGTAAAAGTGAATAAATTCACAAGTATTCATTAAACAAATATGATGTTATATAAATTAGGTTTATAATAGTAATGAATTCTGAACAATGATAGAAAGCCAATATGTCTTGTGTTCATTTGTTTCTATCCATCCTCTTGCTTTTTGTCCTCTTTCTACGAGGCACTTTTATGATTGTGGGTGTGGATTGTTCATCACATTGAACACCCTCCTCAATATTGTTGTCTCCCACTTGTTGAAATTCAAGGATGGTTTCTTCCCGAGTTTCAGGAATGACAGTCGAATCATTGTGTGCAACAAACAATTCATCATGGTCCTCTATCTCCTCTTCATGCTCACTACCTGATGAGTTTGATTGTTTGGCTTCCTATACACAACATAATTTAACTTATTTAAATAACTTAAAACCTCTACTTAAACTATTGCATGTCATATAATATTATAAATAACTTACCTCGGATGCATGACCACTCACTAATTTCTCCCCTCGATCTAGCATATGTTATCGTAGGCTTTGGGAACCATGTAATAAAGCATATTTTAGGTCCTCTGAAGCTTCCTTTTGAAAATGGTGAACCTACATAAACAAACATAATCAAATTTATAAGGTATAATGAATCATAAGATACAATTAACTCACAAGTTTGTCATGACCTTTTTTATGAAATAGAAAATACAGCAGATGATAATATTCACTCACCAAACCACCACGAATGCTATCGTACCCACCAGTTCCTAAAATATGGGATCCAATACTTGACACCCTAGCTTGGGTTGCTTTTGTTGTATCTCGAAGGCATCTTTTCGATCCTCCTCACGCAAATGACCTATAGTTTGGATTATTCTGGACCTTCCTATTAAATTTGGCATCTCTCATAAGTTCTTCCCATGTCACTTGGTCTGTGATCCAAGCTGGATGTTGATATCTCAAATCCTCATCACAGTGAACAATCAAGCTAAAGAACAGTGTATAAGAGACCTAGACTAAGTTGACATCACTATGACAAGGTATGTCAAGGCATTAGTGCAATACATGGTCACATAGAGCAAACTTCATAAAGCAGCTAGTCACTGTTGTGACAGTCCCAAAGAGGTTATAGTAATAGTACAAAGGACACATGCCACAGAAACCAAGGATTTGAGGAAAACATACAGAGCATAAGCAACAAAGAGATAGTCATCATTGATCATAGACTATGTTGACAATAGCGGGATTAAAACTAGTGCATTAATCCAAAAGGTATTGCTAAATATAAGGCATAAACAAAGGGTTCTAGATTATTACTTTGATGAAAACATGTGTTAATTCCTTAAAGAAATCCTATGCCTAATGAAGGCTATAGTCTGAGTTCATCATTCAACACTTTAAGGGTCAATCATTGAAATAAAAAGAGAAGGTCTAGTTCACAGTAATTTGAGCCTGAAAAGGGGAGTTTTAGAGGTAATTAAGTCAAAATGCACAAAATAGACTTCAAAATCATAACATAACATTTAGAACAGTTCATTAATAAATTAGTTACAATCATTTAACTTTTAAAGTTATTAAAAACTTTAAGTTGCTATCTTTCCACAGCCATATCTAATAGATCTATATGTTGTAAAATTATACAGACATCTTTAGTTGCAAATGCAAAGTGTCCAAGGAGATTGAAAAGAGGATACTAAAGCTCAAATGATACTTCTTGTCTAATTTATTAACAATGCCATTATACATAAGCAATGACAGTTCAATTTCAGTCTCAAATAACAAAAATACTGCGAGTACCAAAAATAAAACATAAATACCTGGTCTACCATTTCGTATAAACACCAAGAAAATAGCCTAATAGAATTGTCAAGGTAGAATAACCTGAAATACATGGATTTAAATTAATTATAGAATGCGCAACAAAATATAGAGTAAAAACCAAGATTATGCAATCCAATATGAGGTGATTTATGTGTCCAAATTTCCTTGTCCTCAACACTACACTTCGACTATTTTCACTATCATCTTCAATGTGAATTTATGTATAAAACTAAAAGCTTTCAAATTCTTACTACTCATTTTCTTTTTCAATTTATAGAAGAGTTCTTTTAGTACTTTTTTTGACTTATTAAATTCTAGCAAGGAGTAGATGTCATTAAGGATTAAATAAAAGCATTTCTCTATGAACAAGTATTTCATCAAGCAAGGATACATGAATATCAAAAAGTAGATGAAATTCTTTCATAAAATGATATAATAATAATTTATTAAAGATAAACTTACTACATTTTGAACATCTATAAACATACCTTTCTTTGCAAAGTCCCTGATTTGTCCAATTTGCTTTCCTTATATTTGCTCTCTCTCTAGTAATGGTGTTGTTCCCTTCTGCAATTTTCAAATTACTTTGTTAGATTTATGTTTCTAATTTAAATTTTTTTAAATAAACTCTTCAGCTAGCTATATAATGCAACAACTTAGCTTTTAGTATTGTACTTTGTTTACGGTATTACATTTCTTAATGAATCTGCAAGCTCATAATATGGCATTGTATTGAGCAACAAAATATATGTTGCTCGTAAAACTGAAGAATAATAAAATTGGTGAATGTTGTTCATAAGAACAACTTGCAAAACTATGTAATATGCCTCTGTTCTGTATGGTGTGTGTTTTGTTTTTTCATTAGTTTTATTGATAAATAAAAAGACAAAATGTGCATGCAAGAGAGAAAGAAGGCAAAAATTATTATTTTAAAAATCTGAATGCAATTACTTAAGACCTACAACCTATAACTTGTGAACTGAAAATTATATTATTTTATCTATAAAGTATTTAACTATTATTATTATTTATTAATTTAACTTCAACCTAAATCAATGTATATGCAGTGATTTCTAAGCTATTTTCCTTTTGACTTTATTTTCTACTTCTTTACCTATTTCTAATCTATGTACACTAACATTATTAAGATAAATTTAGCAAAAATAATTAATAGCTAAATTATGTTGTTTCATGGGATAGGCCGGGTCAGCAGGAGACATAACAGTGGGTAGTCTAGGGTTCTACCAGTCATTTGTGGGAAAATAATTTACTTGGTTCTTTAACTCATGAATAGCCTTTTTCTTTATGTGTAGCCTTAAATCAAATACATCTACATTTGGTCTGGCATTCAATTTCAGATTATTCAGCCTACTTAGACTGAAAAATTAAAATGATTGGGTAGCCTCAGTTCTACCAAACATTTCGAAAACAAAAAATGTAGTTATCACTAGTTGTGTTTGAAATTCATAAATGGCCATTGCATTTTATGATTGATTCGAAAGCTTTTACATCTGGCGTGGAATGAAGATTACAAAATTTGACATATTCAATATGCACAACAATGGCTAGTCTGAGTTCTATATATACTTTTCTGGGAAAATTATTTAGTTGGGACATAAACTCGTGGATAGCCTATGTACTTAATACTAAGTGCTTTTAAATTTGATCTTGACATTTTATGCTTGATTCGAAAGATTTTACATTTGGTCTAGAATTGAAGGTTACAAAAATTGACATATTCAGGGTGCACAACAATGGCTACTCTGAGTTATATATATATATTACTTTTCTAGGCAAATAACATAGTCGGGACATAAACTCGTGGATAACCTATGCACTTAATACTATAATCAAGTGCTTTTAAATTTGGTCTGGTCTTGAAACCCACAAAAATAGACCCATTTAGTATTTAAGCTGAAAAGAGTGGGTAGCCTTAGTTAAGCGAGATTCAAGAAAGGGAAAAGGAGAAAACTCTAAAGACTCGATTATTATGTTTGTCAAGGTGAGTCTTGGTTATACATGGTTTTTGCCAAGTTAAGCTTTGAGAGGGAAGTCAAAATTGTAATCTCTTTAAGCTCCCAAGGTTAATTTTAACTCATGGTCAAAATGTAAAACTCGAGATAACTACAGCTTTAGGGAAAATGGAAAGATAAAAAAAAAAAAAGCATTAGTGCATGCATGGCTTTCATGTCTTCTCAAACTTTCAAGATGAAGGACCAGATCTAAGCTGAGAGTCATCGAAGAAGTTTTCAGTTGTCTGAAGAGGGAAAAAGGATTTTAGATGTATTCTCAGTTCTTTGAATATATAAGGGCAAGTTCAAGCTAATGAGTCACAAATTTGCAAAAGTCTGTGCTTTGGAAAACGCGCTCCTCAAAACGGGGGCCCGTTTATGCTTTGGGCTCCCGAGCCCAAAGGCGACGGGATCCCGAAGCTAAAATAAACGGGCCCCCGTTGCCCGTTTGTAAAAAATGGGCCCTCGTTTCTAAATTGTATTTTTACTGTTTTTTGGGTGAATTTTTTCATTTTCACCGTGACAGTAAATTGAGAACAGGAGATCAAAAACGGGCCCCCGTGCTGTGGATTCCATTTCAAGCCTCCACCACTATCCTAGGTACACATTCAATCATCTATTTTCATATTTCGTCATTTTCTTGTATATTTTTCATTTTTTTTGTGTATTATTTAGTTTTTTTTGGTATTATTTTAGTTTTTTTTTAAAGTAGCCTATAAATAAATTTGTTTTTATATTTGTAAATTATTGATTTTGATCTTAAATATTCTTCAAAAGTTAACCCTAAACCCTAATCAACAAATTTACAAATCAAAACCTAACCTAGATAGTTAACAAAATAAAATATCAAATTACATATCTCAGAAACATCAAAACGAAAACGAAAACAAAAATGAAATCGAAACAAAAACAAAAACGAAAACGAAATCGAAACAAAAACAAAAACGAAGACGAAATTGAAACAAAAACAAAAACGAAAATGAAATCAAAACAAAAGCAAAAATGAAAATGAAATCGAAACAAAAACAAAAACGAAAAGGAAATTGAAACAAAACTGAACATATGTACCAAAATTATTCTTAATCCTGATTAGGCAATACAAAAGTTACCACTATTAGTATAACCTTAAAAGTAATTAACATTCCTCTTCAAATTTTAGATATCAGAGTTTAGGCTTAGATTTATGCCATGTCATGGCATAAAGGTCCTATTATGTCATGTGATCATATTAAAGGACCAATTATGGACACATTATGTCATGTCATGGCATAATAGGACACATTATGCCATCATGGCATAATGTGTCCTATTATGCCATGACATTGCATAATGGGTCCATAGTTGGTCCTATTATACATGTCATGGCACCTATTATGCCATGATGGCATAATAGGACCTATTATGCCATGACATTGCATAATAGTCCACCTATTATGCCATCATGGCATAACAGGTCCATAATAGGACCTATTAAGCCACAACATGACATGATTTTCTCGAAAATTGCCAACTTCATCATCTAATTCATCTCCAACACTGAAACTATGCTAATTCGACATGTTTACTTGGTATGATAGGACCAATTATGGACCTATTAGGCCATGATGGCATAATATGTCCTATTATGCCATGACAATGCATAATAGGTCCATTGTTGGTCCTATTATATTATGTCCTGGCATAATAGTCCACCTATTGTGCCATCATGGCATAAAAGGTCCATAATAGGACCTATTAAGCCACAACATGACATGATTTTCTTGAATTGCCAACTTAATCATCTAATTCATCTCCAACACTGAAACTATGCTAATTCGACATGTTTACTTAGTATGATAGGACCAATTATGGACCTATTATGCCATGATGGCATAATATGTCCTATTATGCCATGACATTGCATAATAGGTCCATAGTTGGTCCTATTATATCATGTCATGGCATAATAGGACCTAGTATGCCATCATGGCATAATAGTCCACCTATTATGCCATCATGGCATAACAGGTCCATAATAGGACCTATTAAGCCACAACGTGACATGATTTTCTCGAATTGCCAACTTCATCATCTAATGCATCTCCAACACTGAAACTATGCTAATTCGACATGTTTACTTAGTATGATAGGACCAATTATGGACCTATTATGCCATGATGGCATAATATGTCCTATTATGCCATTACATTGCATAATAGGTCCATAGTTGGTCCTATTATATCATGTCATGGCATAATAGGACCTATTATGCCATCATGGCATAATAATCCACCTATTATGCCATCATAGCATAACAGGTAGATAATAGGACCTATTAAGCCACAACATGACATGAATTTCTCGAATTGCCAACTTCATCATCTAATTCATCTCCAACACTGAAACTATGCTAATTCGACATGTTTACTTAGTATGATAGGACCAATTATGGACCTATTATGCCATCATAGCATAACAGGTAGATAATAGGACCTATTAAGCCACAACATGACATGAATTTCTCGAATTGCCAACTTCATCATCTAATTCATCTCCAACACTGAAACTATGCTAATTCGACATGTTTACTTAGTATGATAGGACCAATTATGGACCTATTATGCCATGATGGCATAATATGTCCTATTATGCCATGACATTGCATAATAGGTCCACAGTTGGTCCTATTATATCATGTCATGGCATAATAGGACCTATTATGCCATCATGGCATAATAGGTCCTATTATGCCATGATATTGCATAATAGTCCACCTATTATGCCATCATGGCATAACAGGTCCATAATAGGACCTATTAAGCCACAACATGACATGATTTTCTCAAAAATTGCCAACTTCATTATCTAATTCATCTCCAACACTGAAACTATGCTAACTCGACATGTTTAATTAGTATGATAGGACCAATTATGGACCTATTATGCCATGATGGCATAATATGTCCTATTATGCCATGACATTGCATAATAGGTCCATAGTTGGTCCTATTATATCATGTCATGGCATAATAGGACCTATTATTCCATCATGGCATAATAGTTCACCTATTATGCCATCATGGCATAACAGGTCCATAATAGGACCTATTAAGCCACAACATGACATGATTTTCTTGAATTGCCAACTTCATCATCTAATTCATCTCCAACACTGAACCTATGCTAATTCGACATGTTCACTTAGTATGATAGGACCAATTATGGACCTATTATGCCATGATGGCACAATATGTCCTATTATGTCATGACATTGCATAATAGGTCCATAGTTGGTCCTATTATATCATGTCATGGCATAATAGGACCTATTATGCCATCATGGAATAATAGGTCCTATTATGTGTAATAACCCACCATAATTAACTCAACAAAATTAACCATTCTTTTTTTTTGTTTAATTTATTCATTATGTTTGATTCAATCGCATACTCTGGGCATCCATCCATTTGCATTAGCCATTCATCCATCCAGGATGAGCATCTAACCATACGGGTTAGGCATTTGTCCATACGGGACATAAGATTTCATCTATCCAATACGGGATAGGCATCTACCCATATGGGGTAGGCATAAGATTTCATCTATCCAATACGGGATAGGCATCTACCCATACGGGGTAGGCATCTATCCAATCGGGATAGGGGGTGCTCTGGCCAGAGACTTAGACTCATCGGGACCATTCGGGTCCTGAGCCACTCACTAAGTACTACACTCTTCTAACAGAAGTGCACCTAGGTCGTTGTCCTTAGGAGTAATTAAATAACATAATACAAGCTTGAATTCCGCCTCGGAATTTGGCTTAAAGCCTCGGGAAGTCAAGCGAATCCATACGGGATTCCTTCCGAGTATGCATTGAATTACTTTTTCAAATTTAATTATCTTATCTTTCAAATTAGGATTCTTACTCAATCTTTCTTTTACCAAGCCTAGACCCCACCCACGAACGCCTGAGTATGAGGGACAACTCCATCCCAAGACTGCCTACATACCTGCTTCGGAACGGGATCAAGGCGTAAAGTATGTAGTTCTATTTTCTACTCTATGGTTTGATGTAAACTGATTAGTGGGTACACAACCCTTTCTAGGGTTAATGTCCCAGACAGTTTCTCTGCGGTTGCTACCCACGATGGTAGCGCTTAAGCAAAGGCTCAAGATGGCCTATTGCTTGTGGCCTAAAACAACTAGATCCTAATTCTTATCATGAGTGTCACCCTTGACCAATTGCCAATCGACAACAAATCTTCAAGATTTAATCAACTTCATAAAAGTATTTCACTCAACATCCCTATAGGGGTTTACTATAGTTTAACTCAGTGGATGAAAGATCGTTTTAGAATTATCTTATTAAATTATCCATCCAAGGGGGATTACCCACCCCTTGGATTTTAACCTCCAAGTGTCCCTTATTACTCCCCGACGATTTATAGGGATGATGCCATGCACGTCGTTGATGTAGCTTTATTAGGCGTTAAGTGCAGTAGTTCAACACGACGGCATTACCCGTAAGCGTGACCCAGAGGCACCGTATATACTGAACGCTACTAGGTTTTGGTTTCCATCTTCCTTTATTTAGTTTTCTAACTAAGAAGCTATGAAAACATCATGCTTAAAAACAATTTACTAATTGAACGTGCATAATTTTAATTGATTGAAATAACTACTTGAGCAGTTACGTAGAATAAAAACCATAACTTGAAATCTAACTTGCATATTAATAATTGCATGTGTACTTGCATGGAGATGATAACGTCAATAAAAATAACTAATCTATAAGTAATTTGCATGATATAAGAATAGTGTAACTTGCATGTATGATTGAGCAATCCAAAAATAGTAATTAATTTAGACCTTCGATACAATCATATTAATGTGAATTAATCGCTAAAGGCCAACTAAGTGCCCCAATGGATCTTAAATGGATTGAATAACTCAAATTAAGAGAATATAATCTACAATTATAAAAGTTACTAAGGATAAATTAATTACAAACTTGCTACATAATAATCTCCAAATTTTTCCTGAGTCGAAATTCAATATCTTAAAATTTATACTAAGGGAAGAATCAACATTTCCTAAATGCCATTATTAACAAAACTTAAAATTTAAACTAAAATAATTAATAGCAATTAACTTAAATTTTTAACCCAAGTAATTACCAAAACTTCAAATTGCAAAATATATAAAAACTAACTATAAACTAAATAGCCAAAAAGTTTGAAATAGTTAATAGGGGTGCGCGGTGGGGACCAAGGGTCCCATCACCCCTGCAGTCCTGCATGCGCAGGCCCGCAGCGTAGCAGTGGCCGCAGGGGTAGTGGAGGGTACCACTGCCCCCCCCCCCCCCCCGGCGGTTACAATAACTGTCGTCCCTGTATCCCATCCGCTAACCGTTCGAAATATGTTTCGAATGTCGTGCCAATTTGCATTGCAATATTTAATAGATTTTAACGTTTGAAATAAATTTTATGTATATATATGTATGCATTTTTATATGTAAGAGGATTGCATTTCCAGATTATTAAATTACATAAAGAAGAGCAAATAACAGGTATGTGTATAAAAGAATATTAATGTAAGAGAGAATAACAAATTGAGTCCCAGATACGAAAATATAATAGAGAAATAAAATAACCAGAGAAGGATTTATTTATTCATTCACAGAGAGATTTATTTTTTTACACAGAGAGATTTATTCACAGAGAAAGATTAATTTATTTATTCATAAAGAGATTTATTCCTTCACACGGAGAGATTTATTCATAGAGAAAGATTAATTTATTCATTCATAGAGAAATTTATTCCTTCACACAAATAGATTTATTCACAGAGAAAGATTAATTTATTCATTCATAGAGAGATTTATTTATTTTTATATTCAATATCATCTAAGAGAAAACAGAAAAGCAAAAATCTGATTCTCTAACTTTTAAATAGATTAAATAAGATATACAAGAGAATTCTGCATTTGTATTTAAAAGAGAATGGATTATAACACTGTATTTCTTTAAAGGAAACAAAAATAGATTTTTCTTCTTATCTAGCCATTGAGAAATGATTTCTTCAGAATACTATATGCAACCAAAGAATCTAGAAACTATATATTTTAATAAATACAAATTCCTCATAAGATAAAGGGAGAGAACCTGGTTTGCTGAAGCTCGAAGTTGAATCCTCTAGCTATTCTTTGATTCTTTCTTGCAACTTTGAGAGAAACCCTTCAACAACAACTCAAAAATTCCTGCAACGAAAATGAGACTAACAAAGAGAATCCTATTTCTAAACTTGGGAAAATTTCTTCAAAACATAATCAACTCCCTTCTTTGAAACTTGCATATAATTTTATAAGAGAATTCCCTCCATTCCACTATTTGGAAAATTTAATTAAAAAGTAGATTCTTTCCCAATTTTGGACTTCATGCAAACTCATTAGACTTAGTGGGAGGAGTTACATGCAAAGTGGTGGAGAATCCTCTAGAAGCTTCTTATTCTTCCTACAACATGTGCCATAATTGGATGTGGAAAACTAAATAAATAAATAAGAAAAAAGTATATTTTCCATGTGTGTGTGTGTGTTTTATTATTTTATCCTTTTATAACAGTCATTCAATCATTTAAATAGCTTATCCAAAAATATAATAGAGTTTGTATTTTAAATCCAAAAGTGATAAAGAAGGGTTGTGACATCCTCCCCCCCTTAATTTGTGCATCATCCCGATGCACTTATTGAATGCATCCAAAAGAGTCTATAGTTCATAATTAAAACAAAAAAGGAAACAACTACTGCATTTCTTTAGTATCTTCCCACGTGGCATTCTTTTCATCATACTAGTCCCATTGCACTTTGCACTGATCAACCTCTTTGTTGCGCAACTGGCACTGGCGCCTCTCCAAGATTTTGAATGGCTCTATCATTATTCCTCCCATTTCCTGGACCTATAAGGCATCCCAATTCAAAATGTGTTTCTCATCAGGTACATACTTCTTAAGAAGAGGTACATGGAAGACATCATGGATTCGGCTCAACTAGGGAGGTAAGGCCAACCGGTATGCAACTGGATTAATCATTCCCAATATTTCAGAGGGTCCAACATAACGAGGTGCAAGCTTAGTCTTTTTCCCAAATCTTATGGAACTCTTATGTGGCCTAACCCTTAGGAAGACTTTCTCTGCCACCTCAAACCCCCTTGGTGTCCTGTTTTTGTCTGCATAACTTTTATGCCTATCTGAGGCTTCCTTCAATCTTTGCCTAATTTCCTTAGTTTTCCTCTCCATCTCTTTCAACATATCTAGTCCAACAATTACTCTATCTTCAAGACTATCCCAACTCAAAGGTGTTCGACATGGTCTACCATACAAAGCTTCGAAAGGTGCCATTCCCAAAGATGTTTGATATGTATTATTGTAAGCAAACTCTACCAGAGGTAGGTACTCTTCCCATTTCTTCTATTGGTCCATGCAATACATGCGAAGTAGGTCTTCCATAATCTGATTTGTCCTTTCTGTCTGACCCTCGATTTCAGGATGGTATGCAGTGCTAAAATCTAGTTGAGTTCCTCGAGCTATTTGAAGAGTGGTCCAAAATCTTGAAGTGAATCTAGCATCTCTATCTGATATGATTTTCTCTAGTATTCCATGCAACCTAATTATTTCCTTAACAAAGCGCCTAGCCAAGGTAGGTGCATCATCCGTCAGATTCCCAGGTATAAAGTGTGCCACCTTAGTGAGTTTGTCAATTACCACCATTATTGCATCATGCCTAGAAGGTGACATGGGTAACCCTTGCACAAAATCCATGCTAATAACTTGCCACTTGTGTTGAGGTACATCGCGCAATTGCAACAATCTAGCTAGATGTCTATGTTCTGCCTTTACCCTTTGACACTCTAAACATTTAGCCACATACTTGACAATGTCATTCTTCATCCCTTGCCAAAAGTATAACTTTTTTAGATCTGCATAAAGTTTGTTAACTCCTAGGTGCCCTGAATAAGGGGCATTGTGAGCCTCCGACAAGACTACTTCCCTTAAGTTCCCTGAATTAGGAATATAGATTCTATTATTGTATCTGAACAACCCATCTCCGTCTAATGTATACCCTTCAATCTTAGGATCAGTTGGATCATATTCTAAAGTCAATTTGACTTGCTCATACCATGGGTCATGTCCTTGTTCATCCATTACTTGCCTTTTGAAATAAGTTTTGATTGTTGCTTTAGTCATCAAGTGTCTCCTCCTACTTAAGGCATCTGCCACCCTATTTTCCTTCCCCTTAATATATTCAATTTCAAAATCATATTCACTTAGAAACTCTAGCCACCTTCTTTGTCTTGCATTTAAGTAGGGTTGGGTAAAGATGTACTTTAGTCCTTGGTTATCTGACTTTAACTCAAAGGGCTTCCCTAGTAAGAAGTGTCTCCATTTTTGTAGGGCATGCACAATCGCTACCAACTCTAAGTCATGGGGTGCATAATTGACTTCATGAGTCTTTAGCTTTCTGGATTCGTAAGCTAATACCCCTTCATCTTGGACAAGTACTCCTCCTAAACCTTCAATGGAAGCATTAGTTACGACTGTGAAGTTTCCATTCGGATCCGGCACCTTTAGAATGGGTGTTGAGGTTAGTTTCCCTTTCAAAATTTGGAATGCCTTATCACTTTGTTCTGTCCACACAAACCTTTTACCCTTCCTTTGTAATGAGGTGATGGGGTTTGCTATCTTAGAGAATCCTTCCACAAACCTCCTATAGTAACTTGCTAGCCCCATAAAGATTCTTACCTCTGAAACGTTTTTAGGGATTGGCCATTCTACTATTGCCTTTATTTTATCTGGATCAACTGCTATTCCTTCCTTTGATATTATATGCCAAAGAAGGCACATTTGGACAATTTCCCATATAACTTATGTTCTCTCAACCTTTGCAAAACAATTTGTAGGTGTACTAAATGTTCCTCCTCATTCCTAGAGTAAATCAATATGTCATCCAGAAATACCAAAACAAATTTATCCAAGTAGTCATGGAGTACACTATTCATTAGGTTCATAAATGCAGTTGGGGCATTGGTTACACCAAAAGGAACTACTGTGAATTCATAATGCCCATATCTAGTCCTGAAAGCTATTTTCGGAATGTCTTCCTCCTTAATTCTGAGTTGATGGTACCCTGACAAAAGGTCTATCTTTGAGAAAACTGCTTCTCCTTTCATTTGGTCAAAAAGATCCTCTATGCGAGGTAAGGGATACCTATTCTTTATGGTGACTTTGTTCAACATCCTATAGTCGATGCATAGCCTTAAGGTTCCATCCTTCTTCTTAACAAACAAAACTGGCGCTCCCCATGGTGATACACTTGGCCTTATTAATCCCTTAGCTAAGAGTTCCTCTAATTGCATTTTGAGCTCTTGTGATTCAGTTGTGTTCATTCGGTAAGGTGCCCTTGATACTGGTTCAGCTCCTGGTAGTACTTCAATAGAAAAGTCAAACTTCCTTTTAGGGGGTAAGTCGGGTAATTCTTCTGGGAAAACATCCTTGAATTCTTTTAAGAAGGGGGTATTTTCAAAGTTTCATGTATTTTCCTCTCTTCCTTCATCAATTTCAACCATATAGATTAAGCCTCCTCCTCCTTTCCTTCTTTAATTGCATGGCTGAGATGGTTTCTATATTAATGGGTTTAAACTTTCCTTGGATTTTAACCTTTTTCCCCCCATCATCCAAACATTCAACAACTTTGCTATAGCAATCTACATTAGCTTGATGGTCTGTTAACCAACTCATTCCAGTAATTACATCATATAATCCTATGGGTGCCACATAGAGATCTACCCTTGTTTCAAACTCAGGAAATTGTACCCTTGCCCTCAGCAAACACTTAGTTACTTCCCTAGTTGCCTTATCCCCATATTGAACCATCCATGATGACTCCATTTGATTAACTTTTAATGCATATTTGTTTACTAATTTAGGTGAGATGAAATGTTCAGATGATCCAGTGTCAATTAGAATTAAAATTGGTTGTTCAAATAGTGTACCTGTAGTTTCCACAGGAACATTATGGTATCTTCCTCTTCGGTTCCTAACTGCTGCATGAATCCTTTGTTGGGGCCCTTGTTGGGGTTGATTGGCCCTAATCTGTCCTTGCATCCTGGGGCACTCTCTAGCAAAATGGTTTCCCCCACACATGAAGCATCCACCTGGAGGACCCCTCCTACCTTGATTTCTAGGGGGATCATCGCTTGTTTCATTGGCCCTGGCTAAGTTACCCTATTTTGCTGGTCATTCCTGTTATAGTTGCCTCTGTTATTATTGCCCCTATTATTATTATTATTATTTCCATTCCTCTGATATTGATTGGGAGGTGGCCTTCTTTCGGAAGAATTACTCCTTTGACCTTTGTTGAAATTAGTGTTCCCATTGAATTCCTGTTTCCTTTTAAATGAGTGGTTCCCATTATAGTTTCGCCTTGCTAATGTTTGAATCTTCCTCTCTTGCCTTAGGGACTTTTCAAGTACTTCGTTCATGTTTTTGGGTCCATGCATGTCAACCTCTGCCCCTATGTTGGTATTTAGCCCCAAAATGAACTTCCTTGCTTGGCCTTCTTCATCTTTCTGGTACATAGGTACATATTTAAGCAACTTGGCGAACTTATCCCAATATTGTTGAACGGATAGGGGCCCTTGACGTAGATTATGGAATTTTGTCACCTTCTCATCAAAGAACAATTGAGAGAGCCACCTATCTCAGAAGTGGTGAACAAATTGATCCCATGTGACCGTATCCCTGCCATACCCATTTTGTTCCTTGGTGTTGGTCCACCAACTAGCTGCCTCCCCTGTGAGTTGATAGGAACCCCATAAAGCCTTGGTTATTTCGCTAAAATCTCTTAGTTCAAAATACTTTTCCATTTCATTTAGCCAATTCTCAGCTCCTTCACCAATTTGCCTCCCATCAAACTTAGGAGGGGTGATTTTCTTTAAGTCCTTGGAGAGTTCCAATATGTTATTTTCCTTTCTATTACCCACCATATTCCCTTGATTGCTACCAGGGTTTCCATTTTCGATACCACTTCTATTTTCAAAGTCATTCTGCCTTTCCCTAAGGTCCTGCATTGATTGTTCCAAGAAGTTGATTTTATCTCTTTGTTCGGTTAGAAGGTCGATTATAGCTTGGACCCCATCTTTGTTATTTCCTGGGTTGTGTCGATCCTCTTCATGGTCTTCCTCATGGTTTTCTTCATGGTTTTCCTCATGGTTTTCTTCTCTTTGACTCCTAGTACGTCTTCCATTACCTCTTCCTCTTCCTCTTCCTCTTCCTCTTCCTCTTCCTCTAGCCATTCTAGGTTTTTACCTGGAAGTTGAATTATGTAGTTATTTCTTGGTTTAGGATTTTAAAATTTAATTTCTACCATTGCAAAACATTCCCTTAGTTGAATAAATTGAAGTGAGCACAAGGCCTAGATTTGAACCTTTGCTTTGATACCACATGTAATAACCCACCATAATTAACTCAACAAAATTGACCATCATTTTTTTTTGTTTAATTTATTCATTATGTTTGATTCAATCGCATACTCTGGGCATCCATCCATTTGGATTAGGCATTCATCCATCCGAGATGAGCATCTAACCATACGGGTTAGGCATTTGTCCATACGGGACATAAGATTTCATCTATCCAATACGAGATAGGCATCTACCCATACGGGGTAGGCATCTATCCAATCGGGATAGGGGGTGCTCTGGCCAAAGACTTAGACTCATCAGGACCATTCGGGTCCTGAGCCACTCACTAAGTACTACACTCTTCTAACAGAAGTGCATCGAGGTCATCGTCCTTAGGAGAAATTAAATAACATAATACAAGCTTGAATTCTGCCTCAGAATTTGGCTTAAAACCTCGAGAAGTCAAGCGAATCCATACGAGATTCCTTCCGAGTATACATTGAATTACTTTTTCAAATTTAATTATCTTATCTTTCAAATTAGGATTCTTACTCAATATTTATTTTACCAAGCCTAGACCCCACCCACGAATGCCTAAGTACGAGGGACAACTCCGTCCCAAGACTACCTACATACCTGCTTCGGCACGAGATCAAGGCGTAAAGTATGTAGTTCTATTTTCTACTCTATGGTTTGATGTAAACTGATTAGTAGGTAAGCAACCCTTTCTAGAGTCAATGTCCTAGACAGTTTCTCTATGGTTGCTACCCACGATGGTAGCGCTTAAGCAAAGGCTCAAGATGGCCTATTGCTTGTGGCCTAAAACAACTAGATCCTAATTCTTATCATGAGCATCACCCTTGACCAATTGCCAATCAACAACAAATCTTCGAGATTTAATCAACTTCGTAAAAGTATTTCACTCAACATCCCTATAAGGGTTTACTATAGTTTAACTCAGTGGATGAAAGATCGTTTTAGAATTATCTTATTAAATTATCGATCCAAGGGGGATTACCCGCCCCTTGGATTTTAACCTCCAAGTGTCCCTTATTACTCCCCAACGATTTATAAGGACGATGCCACAAACGTCGTTGATGTAGCTTTATTAGGTGTTAAGTGTAGTAGTTCAACATGACGGCATTACTCGTAAGCGTGACCCAGAGGCACCGTATATACCGAACGCTACTAGGTTTTGGTTTCCATCTTCCTTTATTTAGTTTTCTAACTAAGAAGCTATGAAAACATCATGCTTAAAAACAATTTACTAATTGAACGTGCATAATTTTAATTGATTGAAATAACTACTTGAGGAGTTACGTAAAATAAAAACCATAACTTGAAATCTAACTTGCATATTAATAATTACATGTGTACATGCATGCAGATGATAACGTCAATAAAAGTAACTAATCTATAAGCAATTTGCATGATATAAGAATAGTGTAACTTGCATGTATGATTGAGCAATCCAAAAATAGTAATTAATTTAGACCTTCAATACAATCATATTAATGTGAATTAATCGCTGAAGGCCAACTAAGTGCCCCAATGGATCTTAAATGGATTGAATAACTCAAATTAAGAGAATATAATCTACAATTATAAAATTTACTAAGGATAAATTAATTACAAACTTGCTACACAATAATCCCCAAATTTTTCCTAAATCGAAATTCAATATCTTAAAATTTATACTAAGGGAAGAATCAACATTTCCTAAATGCCATTATTAACAAAACTTAAAATTTAAACTAAAATAATTAATAGCAATTAACTTAAATTTTTAACCCAAGTAATTACTAAAACTTCAAATTGCAAAATATATAAAAACTAACTATAAACTAAATAGGCGAAATTTTTGAAATAGTTAATAGGGGTGCGGTGTGGGGACCATGGGTCCCATCACCCCTGCGGTCCTGCATGCGCAGCCCATAGGGTTGAGGGGACACTGTGGGCCCCTCCATTCCCCCTACGGCCACTGCTATGACAGTGACCACAAGGGTAGTGGAGGGTACCACTGCCCCCCCCCCCCTGGCGGTTACAATAACTATTGTCTCTGCATGCCATCCGCTAACCGTTCGAAATATTTTTTGAATGTCGTGCCAATTCGCATTGCAATATTTAATAGATTTTAACATTTGAAATATATTTTATGTATATATATATATATATATATATATATGTATGCATTTTTATATGTGAGAGGATTGCATTTCCAGATTATTAAATTACATAAAGAAAAGCATATAACAGGTATGTGTATAAAAGAATATTAATGTAAGAGAGAATAACAAATTAAGTCCCAAGGATGAAAATATAATAGAGAAATAAAATAACCAGAGAAGGATTTATTTATTCATTCACAGAGAGATTTATTTCTTTACACAGAGAGAACAGAGAAAGATTAATTTATTCATTCATAGAAAGATTTATTCATTCACACAAAGAGATTTATTCATAGAGAAAGATTAATTTATTCATTCATAGAGAAAATTATTCCTTCACACAAAGAGATTTATTCACAGAGAAAGATTAATTTATTCATTCATAGAGAGATTTATCCCTTCACACAGAGAGATTAAATAAATTAAATAAGATTAAATAAAATATACAAGAGAATTTTGCATTTGTATTTAAAAGAGAAGTGATTATAACACTGTATTTCTTTAAAGGAAACAAAAATAGATTTTTCTTCTTATCTAGCCACTGAGAAATGATTTCTTCAAAACACTATATGCAACCAAAGAATCTAGAAACTATATATTTTAATAAATACAAATTCCTCATAAGATAAAGGGAGAGAACCTGGTTTGTTGAAGCTCGAAGTTGAATCCTCTAGCTATTCTTTGATCCTTTCTTGCAACTTTGAGAGAAACCCTTCAACAACAACTCAAAAATTTCTACAACGAAAATGAGACTAACAAAGAGAATCCTATTTCTAAACTTGGGAAAAAAATTTCAAAACATAACCAACTCCCTTCTTTGAAACTTGCATATAACTTTATAAGAGAATTCCCTCCATTCCACTATTTGGAAAATTTAATTAAAAAGGAGATTCTTTCCCAATTTTGGACTTCAAGCAAATTGATTAGACTTAGTGGGAGGAGTTACATGCAAAGTGGTAGAGAATCCTCTAGAAGCTTCTTATTCTTCCTACAACATGTGCCATAATTGGATGTAGAAAACTAAATAAATAAATAAGAAAAAAGTATATTTTCCATGTGTGTGTGTGTGTGTTTTATTATTTTATCCTTTTATAATATTCATTCAATCATTTAAATAGCTTATCCAAAAATATAATAGAATTTCTATTTTAAATCCAAAAGTGATAAAGGAGGGTTGTGACATTATGCCATGACATTGCATAATAGTCTACCTATTATGCCATCATGGCATAATAGGTCCATAATAGGACCTATTAAGCCACAACATGACATGATTTTCTTGAAAATTGCCAACTTCATCATCTAATTCATCTCCAACACTGAAACTATGCTAATTTGACATGTTTACTTAGTATGATAGGACCAATGATGGACCTATTATGCCATGATGGCATAATATGTCCTATTATGCCATGACATTGCATAATAGGTCCATAGTTGGTCCTATTATATCATGTCATGGCATAATAGGACCTGTTATGCCATCATGGCATAATAGTCCACCTATTATGCCATCATGGCATAACAAGTCCATAATAGGACCTATTAAGCCACAACATGACATGATTTTCTCGAATTGCCAACTTGATCATCTAATTCATCTCCAACACTGAAACTATGCTAATTCAACATGTTTACTTAGTATGATAGGACCAATTATATGGCATAATAGGTCCTATTATGCCATGACATTGCATAATAGGTCCATAGTTGGTCCTATTATAGGATTTTTAAAAACTTATAAATATCATGTGTATCATTTAACATATCCACACCTAAAGGATTTGGTCTTGCAAAAAAATTTAAAAAGAGAGAAAAGTAAACATAATTTTTTTATTCATGGGTGAAAACCATTCTTATGACACCTTGGACAAGTACCTTGGTATCATGTATAATTTTTTTTTTAAAAGAACCCTACACTTAGGAGTATACCATAAGCCATTCAAATTATCTTTATTCTCAACCATCCTTGTCATCATCCATATCATGTGTCTCACATTCCTAGTTTTTCACCTTGATTCAAGTAATCTACCCAAGTAATCTTATCCTATCCTCTAGGTGCAAATATGCAATACAATAGTTAGCTAAATGCAAGAAAATAATGATGCCCCAACAAAGTGAATGTACACATTCAGGTGACACATAACATAAAAGAGAAACCACTAGATATCACATAATTTAATATTTTATGTTTACTTCATATTCTATTACCCCACTTGTAGGGCATGTTTAATATTTTCTCACTTGATTTCCTTTTTTAATCCTACTTTTACTTCATATGTTTTATCTCCTATTTTTACATTATCTAATCTTTATTAGTAACTACTAATTTCCCATAATGATTTATGTCTTATACTTTAATCTTTGTTCTATCTTATGATCTTCAAGACTATTTGCTTCACATGTATGTTCATATAGTGTTTTTTTGTTATCTTATTAAAGCATTATCTTATGTTTGTATATTGGTTAATCTATCTTCTTAAAGTATTATCTTATGTTCATACATTGGGCAATTTATCACTTTAGATCATTTTTGTATATCCTTCCATTTATATATAATTATATCTTATGTTCATACATTGGCCTATTATTTTAGAGAATATAATAGATTATCACTATTTGATCACTCATTTTTGCATCTTAGTATCCTATGATTGTGCCTCACATGATGATCTTGTATTGCTATTAAATCTTGCATGATCTTATGATTCAATATTATTAAGTTTTGTGAGTAAATTTTATATTTAAAGATTCAATAGTATGTACATGTATATTTTTTTAAGTTCAATATTATATTATATTACATTTGCATCTCATTCAATAACATAGAAATGTAACTATTTATAAATGTTTTTTTTTAAACTAAAATAGATTCTTCTTTGACATAGAGTTGTATATAATTCATGTATATCTTTATATATGCAGGAGCTCTTTGTTATCATTAATGTCTTTGACATAGATGAACTATTAGGTGAAAATCCCCCACCGCAACCCCCTCCTCCTCCTCCTCCACCTCCACCTCCACCCCCTAGATTGGATGAAATTCGTTTAAGAGAACAAATTAATGAAAACCTACAAGTGATTGAATAAAATATTACTGCTATCCAAAATGAACCAATCATGCCACCCCATCTTCTAGAGTTTGCAAAATCAATGCAAACTGTTGTCGAGTCAGTCAGATCTGTTGATTCTCAATTGGATCAATTTCATAGACGATGACAAGAGTTGCGTGATTTTTATGCTGATGGTTTAACTTATAGGCAAATCATTGATCGGAAAATAACCAAAGCTCATTTATGTCCATATTTTACTAACTCAAAAACAAGAGAACCAATGCAACCTAACTAGAAAAGAATTTCAATTAGGTGGTGTGTGCATCTAGAAATGGCTAGACACTTTTGGGATAGATGGTGGATGGTTTTTGATTATCCACCAAATCGTAATTATGAGGTCCCTTTTTATTTTTTGAAGAAATTATACTGTGAGTTTGTAATGAACCAAAAACTAAATCATTTTGACATTAAGCCATTCCAAGGTGTTGGTCGCGGAATGCCACAGCATAGATTAGGGGCACAGAGTAATAATCCCTTACCAGATCCACCCATAGTTCCACTTGTTGCTCCATCGATTCCTGCAAATGTCCAAAATACATCCTTCATTTCGACATTAGATGCTTTGACTGATAACTTAATGATGAGCGAATAGTACCAAACCGGTACTGAGAGGGGGGGTGAATCAATACAGACAAAAATTTAGTCCAAAACCGGTTTGAAAGCAGACACTTCAAACGACTGGTAGACAGTGACACCGGTTTGAAACAGAGTGCAACCGGTAAAGCTAAGAATGTCTGAGACAAGCATTAACCGGTTACTCACTTAGCTTTTCACTCAACTCGAGACTACACTACCAATTCACCCTTATGCATAAATAGGTAATCTATCATCAGATCATAATAATAGCTAGTTCGACATGTTTTGTTGATAGGCATAAAACACAAAACCATCATATACTTGACAGACAATAGCAAAGCATCACAAGATAAAGCATCACACATGACACACATATTTTTCATGTGGAAACCCAATTGGGAAAAACCACAGTGGGGATGAATACCCACAAGCTATTTTTGAACTCTTTAGAAGTCCGCTCTGTTAGGAGCCTTGTTCGGTTAGAGACATTACAAAAGGTTCTGCTAAGAACCGATCCTGTTAGAGATCACCCGGTTAAGGGATGGCTATAATACCTAGCTAAGGGTTAAACCCTGTTAAAGGTTACCTTGTTAGAGGATTTCAAGAACTCAATAGCTAAAGGATTCCGAACTCAGTAGCTTTGAATTACCCTGTTAAAGGATTTTCAGCAAGCCGGTTAAGGCTACCCTGTTAAGGGATTTTCCAACTGTTGAGGTGGTTAGAGATCAATAGGTATTACAATGATCTGGTAACAACACTCAATGCCAATGCAGATCCGCTTAAGCTCCTCTTCACCTTCTGCACTTACACTCTGCAGGTATCACTTCTCTCCTTTTGGTCTAGCAAGAATCACGAATCCCTTCTCTTGGATACACACACAATTTTTGTCAACAACCTCAGAAAGAGACAACATCGACCTTATAGGAAAATAGATAGGTCGGTAGCATAAACCCTAAACCCTAAACCTGTTAGGTTAAGGAATTCAAACGGTTCAATCCAAACCGTTGAGCACACTACATTAAATGCAGCAAATCTTGATCCAAACTCAAGACATTCTCCATCGTCCATTTCCACCGATTTTATGGTGGCTGATAACCCATCACATGTTATCACCATTTTACAGACTTCGCACATTCCCGAGGTAGATAAGAACAATCTCCCTTATGCAATATCCTTTACACACATAGGCTTGCATGGCAACACGATCTGTTCTTCTTTACAATGCTAACTCATCACACAATATCATTGGTTGAGCCACATAGGCTTGAAGCACATTAATTGGAAACCCTAAAGTTGAGACTACCAACCGGTAGTCATACAATACTTCCATATGCTGGTTCCCATAACTATATGCCGGTTCATCATGAACAAGCACATCGCTTCACTTTAGCACAAATACCGATTCACAATGTTATACCAGTTCTCACATATGACGGTTCACACCTCTTCATGATATTGACATCAATGACAACATACAATCTCATTATGTCCTCATACCGGTTCACATTCATTATGTCCTTATACTGGTTCACATAATGCCAACAATCTCCCCCTTTGGCATTGATGGCAATATACAAAGATATCTCTCTGCTTTACATCTTCTCTCCCAATTTCTACAGATATCTTCTTCGCTTCACATCTTCTCCCCCTTTGACAACAATGCCAAAGTGGAGGCACAAGCTACCCTGTTCCATTATGTTGCTCCCCCTGAGGAGTAGCATCCTTCAACACATCAATCCAAAATAAATTTGACTATGCAATACCTGACTGATGTGGAGCATATGCTTTTAGTTCACCTCTTGAAGGGGCAGTACCCCTAATTCACCTCTTAAGTATGTAAATGTAGTCTTTGGGAGAGGCTTGGTGAATATGTCTACTAACTGCTCCTTACTAGAAACATGCTCCAGTGCAATCTCTTTGTTTTGAACCTTTTCCCTCAAGAAATGGTACTTAAGCTCAAAGTGTTTGGTTCTAGAATGTAAAACCGGATTCTTGGAGATATTAATTGCACTAGTATTGTCACAAAATATACTTACCTGTTCAAAAATAGGAACTTTTAAGCCATTCAATACATGTTTCATCCAAATTGTCTGAGTGCAATTCATGAAAGCTGCAACATACTCCACTTCCACTGTAGATTGAGAGATACAACTCTGCTTTTTACTCATCCATGAGACCAGTATACCACCAAGGAAGAATGCACCACCGGTTGTGCTCTTCTGGTCATCTACATTACCAGCCCAATCAGCATCTGTGAACACTTTCAGGTTAAAATCATTATTGTATGGATACCATAATCCATAGTCAATAGTTCCTTTCAGATACCTAAGAATCTGCTTGACTTCAACCAAGTGGGATTCTCTTGGACTTTTCTGGAATCTTGCAGTAATGCCAACTGCATGTGCAATATCCGGTATGCTATGCACTGCATAATGCAACTTACCAATCATTGATCGGTATTCCTTCTCATCAACCAATACAGAGTCATCCTCTTTGGATAGTTTACAACTGGTCACCATCGGTGTACCAACCGGTTTGCTATCTTCCATGCCAAAGGTCTTAAACACCTCTTTGACATACTTGGACTAAGTGATAAAGATTCCATCCTTCATCTGTTGGATCTGCAGTCCAATGAAGAACTTAATCTCGCCTATGAGTGACATCTCAAACTCTTTCTTCATCTCATCTGCAAATTCATGACTCATCTTGTCATCTCCACCAAAGATAATGTCATCAATGAATACCTCATAGATCAGGATCTGATCTCCTTCAGACTTCAAGTAGATATTGTTATCTTCACTTATTCTCTCAAATCCAATCTTCACAAGATGGGAATGTAAGCATTCATACCATGCTCTAGGTGCTTTCTTTAGCCCACATAAGGCTTTATGTAGCCTACATACCATGTCACTGTCTTCAGATAGGGCAAACCCATCTGGTTGATCTATATACACCTCCTCTTCAAGTACACCATTTAGAAATGCAAATTTTACATCCATTTGATATACTTTGAAGCCTTTAAAAGTTGCATATGCAAGAAGCATACGAACTCCTTCCAATCTGGCTATAGGAGCAAAGGTTTCTCCAAAGTCTTCTCCTTCTTCTTGAGCATATCCTTTGCATACCAATCTGGCTTTGTTTCTAATCACTGTGCCATCTTCATTCAACTTATTTCTAAAGACCCATTTGGCACCAATGACATTTTTATGCTCCGGTCTGGGTACCAAAGACCATGTACCATTTTTCTCTATCTAGTCAAGTTCCTCTTCCATTGCCTTGATCTAGTCTTCATCTTTATGTGCTTCTTTAAATGATTTAGGCTCAAATTCAGAGATCATACATGAGTTTTCTCTGACCTTTCTTCTTGTAAGGATTCCTGCATCCCTATCTCCTATGATCTGATTAGGATCATGATTCAGCTTGACATACCGAGGAATGGTCTTGATGGATTCCTCTTGCTTTTCTTCTTCGTCCTCATCTCCATCAGTATCAGCATCTACACTTGCCGGTGTAGGAACACTGTTACTGGTACTCGGTTGACTGACAATTGGTTCCCAGAAGGTTGCAACCGATTCGTTTACCGTTTGCTCACTGCTGGTTTCCTCAGTTTTCTCAGAGGTTTCATCAACTCTTACATTGATGCTTTCCATAATTCTCTGAGTCCTATTATTGAAACACTTGAGAGCTTTGCTCTTGGTGGAATATCCAAGGTATATTCCCTCATCACATTTCGCATCAAATTTGCTCTGGTGTTCACTCCTCTTGATGTAACATTTGCTACCAAACACTCTAAAGTAGCTAACCATAGGTGTCTTACTGGTTCAATACTCATAAGGAGTTTTATCCTTGCCTTTCTTGATGAGTACCTGGTTCATTGTGTAGACTGCAGTGCTCACCGCTTCTCTCCAAAAGATGTGAGCTACCTTTCCTTGAATCAACATGGTTCTAGCTGCTTCAACCACAGTCCGGTTATTCCTTTCCGCTAGGCCATTCTGCTGTGGAGTCCGGGGGGCAGACAATTGCCTCTTGATGCCATGTTCTTCACAGTACTTGTTGAATTCATCAGAAGTGAATTCCCCTCCTTGATCATTTCTCAGGCACTTGATCTTTTTACCGCTTTCCTTCTCCACTAAAGCTCTGAAAGTTTTGAACTTTACAAAGGCTTCAGACTTGTCTTTCAAGAATGTGACCCACATCATTCTTGAGCAGTCATCAGTGAGAAGCATGAAGTACCTATCACCCTGCATACTTCTAGTTTTCCCCAATTGACACTCTCTACACAAGGTATTATCTAGTTTGCTTAGCACCAGCAACCCTCTAACTGCCTTGATCTTACTAGCTTTCACAATGTTATCAAAGTTTACATGGCAGAGTCTCCTATGCCATATACAGCTATCATCAAATTTTTCGATAAGACATGTACTTATATTTGCATTCAAATGAAATAAGTTACCTTTGGTCTGCATGCCGATGGCCACCAATTCACCATTCTTTCCTTTGATTCTACAAATTCCATTCTTGAATTTCAGAGTGAGGTCACTGTCATTCAGTTGGGCAACACTCAGAAGGTTGTGTATGAGACCATCAACCCAATACACATTGTCAGCACTACTCTTTCCATTCAGAGAGATGGACCCTCTACCTTTGACCATGCATGGTGCATCATTGCCAAAGCGAACCACACCACCATCATACTTCTCCAAGGATAGAAACTTGCTCCGGTCACCAGTCATATGGTGAGAATAGCCACTGTCAATGATCCACTCATTAGAATTATCAAACCGAGAGACATGAGCCTTCTTGTCTGACACATCTTCCTTGACAGCAACAAACACAATATCTTCATTTTCTTCATCCTCTGATTCTTCATCTATGACACCTTCATCAACTGCCACAAAATAGTTTCTCTGATTTCCTCCTTTGAATTTCTTGAACCTTTCCGGTTTGTCCTTGTTGTCGCCATTAGGACAGTTTACAGCAATATGTCCTATTCGATTGTGTAGCGTCTTAAAATTGCAACACTTGCAATTTCAACCGCATTTGGGTCTTCACAATGGCGACGCAACACTGAACCTGAATGGAGACCCCAAAACTTGTTCATGACATCAAAAACTGTATTTTTCAGCACCCTGGCCTGATCCTCCTTGCACCCTACTGTCCCTGGAGGTGGGACCATGGCGCCCAGTGCCCTGGTCCCTGGCCCTATTTTTGGGCCCGGTCTCTTTTGGGTCTCGGGTTTTTATGTTTGCAAATTGGAAAATAATCTTCCCAGGTCGGCCTAAGGTCGGAAAAATCAGTCTTTCAACCCTAATTGGCAAGTATATAAACTACATTTCCTCTCCCATTTTGGTAGATGGAAAAAAGGCGGAAGCGACATTCAAACATTCAAGCATTCAAACATTCCTTCAAGCAATTGATCATTCTAAGTCTCCATTCAAGGCTAAGTGTTGCATTCAAGACAAGGATTCAACCATTGAAGAGGAGATCACATACCACATACAACATACAACATACAACAACATTTACACCTTCGCATGTAAGAATACAAACATTCTTACAACAAGGTATCAGTACTTGTTTACATTACAAACATTTACATTTACAGCATTCTCATTTCTTGGTTAATTCCAAAATCGGGGTTTGACCTAAGGGCAAACCCCTAATCCCTAACCCCCCAATCGTCCTCTCTTTTCTGTGTGTAGGTTGCAGGTACGCGGCTGTAATTGAAGTTCTAGAATCCTTGTGCAGAGACGAACAGATCCACCTTCGTTTCGCGGATTTTTTGGAGGACCGTGTGCACGCCGGGCGCCATCATCCCGTCAACTTTCGTTCAAATTTACAGGACAGCGTCGTCTTGACATTTTACTGCTAATTCCAGGTCCGCAGCTTCATCCTATATTCCTATCTCTGTTTATAAGTGAATCTTTCTCACTTTTTTATGTATTCCTAGCTTAATCCTTTTATCTACATTCTTTACAAAAGAGGGTAGCCTTGCTGTCTTAACCCTTGAAACTCATTTAGAATCCGATCTTGCATTGTGTGGGATTGGATCTTGTGGATTTCAACCCCTCTTTTGAATGTAAAGTCTCCCCTAAGTGAAAACCGTCAATCCTAGTGACCTCCTTCCCCTCTCCTCGAAGTGGTGGGGGGAACACTTAGGGTTCGCTCGCGATTTTCTGCTTTACATTTTGGTGAACCCGACGTGAACATCCTTTCTGATTATTCATGGTTAGATCTGAAAATTGGATGCCTTGATTACATTTCCATGTTTGATATTTTGCAAAGTTTAGAGGTTAATTGCATAAAAACCCTAAATTTTCTTTTTAGTCATTGAGCTTGTGAAATGTTTAATTGTTAATGCTTGTTTCAGATCTACCCTTCTATTACAAATTGTCAATTCATATTTGTGCTTTAATTCTGAAAATTAAGTGGTTAAGTGTCAAAACCCTAATTTTTAAAACCCTCTTGATTCAGCCTTTGACTGATGATTTCACTGATTAAAACACCTCCAAATCAGTTGTAACTTTGAATTCCGCAACAAAATCATAATATCTTTCATCCCTAAAAATTTGGAAAAAAGTTGCGAAGACCGTGTGCACCCCGAGCGCCATCGTCCCCGACATTTTTTTTCCGAAATTTCCGGAGTTAAATCTTACTGTATTTTTCTGCTAAAATTCAGAATCTTGGTTGATTTCATCAATTCTAACACTTTCAAAATTAAAGTCAAAGTTGGTCTAGTGATTGCTTGGATTAAGGCTTCTAATCATTCAAAAATCGTTGAAATTGAAATTTTGTGTCGATATTGTGTTCTTACTGTCCTAAATCTGAAAAGTGTGTCGGCATTCATTCAAAATTTCAGTGCTTTATTCAAATTCTTGCAATTTGTGACTTTTGAAATTAAGTGTTTAATTACACCAACTTTGATTTCCGCTTTCAAAATTGAATTTTGCGTGAAATTGAGTCAACCTTTAAATTTCAAAACTTGCATTGCTTTTGGTATTCCCTCTAAAATCATAAAATTCAAAATTTTAGTTTCCCTCTCTTTTTCAAAATTCAAATTTTGCATTTTTCAACAATCTGGGTAGGGTTCAATTTTGAGATTGCAACTTTAATTTGGCCTATCTACAGATCGTAAAATCACTCAATTTTTTCAGATTAGCTTTAAAATCATCATAACTTTCATCCCTGAAAATTTCGAAAAAAGTTGCGAGGACCGTGTGCACTCCGAGCGCCACGGTCCCTGACATTTTTTCTGAAATTTCGGGAGATTGTCGTGATTGCATTTAACAACTTAAATCTAGGAGATTGGCTGATTTTATTGAAATTTGCTACCTCTAAATTCAAAATCTTCTCTCCCTCTCTAGTGCATGAGTTTTACAACAATAAGCCCTACTTACACTATTCCCATTAGACGAAGCCATAGAATTAAGTTTTTCCAAGGTTTAATTACTGAGGAGATGGAACCTAATTTGAATAGCCTTTTTAACGAGGACACGGGTAATTCCTCTAATCCTCCTAATGATGAAGAAGCTCTCCATGAGGTTTCTGTAGAACAACTTTCGAAATTGGATAACCAATTTGATGATTTTCAGCAATGGATGTCTCAAGAGTATCCTGATAGTCAAGCTCTTTCATTAATTGAGGGTCTAAAACGTATGGTTCAAAGTGATAAGAATGGAATTGATATTTTGCGTGGTATTGCACACATTGTGGATTCGAATGTGATGTCTATGAAGAGTTGTGTCAAAACTTTAGGTTATACACAACCTCCCACTCAAGTCAATCATCTTGTTCCTTTAACAACTTCTATTGCTAGCATACCTACCTTTACATCAAACATAATGGCTACTTCTATACAAGACATTCCGCCTATGATCACCAGTCATGGGGGCAATCCTTCCTCTTCAATTAACCCTCTTCCTTCATTCAATCCAACTTCTTCATTCATTCCTTCAATAAGTGTTCCTATTATATCTCCACAAATGAACATGACGCGAGGGGGCAATTCATTCAACCATTCCATTCCTCCTTGTAGTGTTCCTCCTTTCCAATCATCTCCTATGACTAACTATCATAGTGTCCTGCCACCTTACTCTCAATCAATACCTTCTTTCAATAACATAATACCTCCATCACAATCTAACACGTCTAATATGAACTCTTCGGCTGAAGTGACCATTAATAATCTTGCACAAAAAATTCTCCTCTTTACAGCAACAAATTGTCTCTATGAATCAATCTAAGTTTAGTGTGCCCACATTTGATGTTGCGAGCCCACTTTCTCTTGACATTGTTCGAGCTATCCCCCCTAAGCATGTTGAAATCCCGCATTTGGAGCTTTATAATGGTAAAGGTGATCCTCTAACACATGTTAAGACTTTTCAAACAATATGTACCGATTTTGCTTATGACCAAAGGTTGCTTGCAAAACTGTTTACTAGGACATTAAGAGATAAAGCCCTACAATGGTATTGCTCGTTGCCTTCTTATTCTATTACTTCTTTCGAACAACTTGCAAATGCTTTCATTCAACAATTTCAAAACAATATAAGTCCTAAAGTTACTTTGATTGATTTAATGCATTGTAAGCAAGGTGTTAAAGAAAAAGTGACTGATTTCATTGGTAGATATAAGCATTTGTATGCTCAAATCTCTTTTCCAGTGCCTGACAATGATATTCAAAGAATCTTTATTTTTAATTTACAAAAAGATATTAGAGAAAAACTTCTGTTTTCTGAGTTTACTTCTTTCCAACAGTTGTGTGCAACTCTTCACAATTATCAACTGACTGTGAGTCAAATGGAACAAGCAAATCCTATGGCTCCGAGTGGTAAGGGTGATAGTAGTCAACAACCATTTGGGAAGTTTAAACCGAACAGAGAGTCCGTTAAGTTCAATGAAAACATTATCAACAACAATGTGAATGCAGCATCAGGTGTGCCTCCTATTTCTAAGTTTTTCAAGAAAGAAAGAAAGTTTACTCCTTTGAATGAATCATTGCATAGTATTATGAATAAGTTATTGGAACAAAATGTGCTTACTCTCCCTCTTATAAAGCAAATAGATCCTGCAAAGATTAATTCACCCTATGTTGATAACAAATCTTTTTGTCAATTTCATAGTCAACCTAGGCATGATACTGAAAAATGTTTTGCTTTAAAGGGTAAAATTCAAGATTTGATTGATAATAATACTATCTCTGTTTCTGGTATGAATGATAAAGGCAACACATCTGTAGCTCCTCCTAACCAAAATCTTAAGATTTTTACTGATCCATTACCTTCTCATACCTCTAATGCGATTGAGGCTAATGATTCCTCTTTCTCATCTGATGGTCTTGTGTCTATGACTCCGAATGTGATTAACTTTGTAGAGCAGCAAGAAAACCCTAAAGAACCTTCCATCACATTTGATTCTAATGAAACTATCAGGGCACCTGATGGTCCTTTATACATAGTTGCAAAAGTCAAGAATACACCTTGCCATGGAGTGCTTATTGATCCTGCTTGCATGGTTAATATCATTACTGAAGAATTTCTCTTTACTTTACAATTGAATCAAGTGATCTATGACAAAACAGATGTGATTGTGAAATTATTTGATGCATTTTCTTCTCCTACAATTGGTTCTATTACATTACCTATTGAAGTTCGTACCAAATCCCTTGATGTGAACTTTGCTATTATTCCTTCATCCGAACAATTTCGTGTGAAGCTAGGCTATCCTTGGCTATCTTCCATGAAAGTTATTGCTTCTCCTATTCATAAATGTTTGAAATTTCCCCATAATGATGAAGTTGTTACTGTCAATCATAGTCTCTTTAAACCAGCTGAAAGAACTTCTAGCGTTCCTATTGATTATTTCTGGCCTAAACAATTCCAATCTCTTCCATCGCGAAGTGATCATCTTTTCAAATCTTATCAAAAGTGGAAAACAGATATGATCCTATCTCTAAGTGAACCTAGAACACCCAAACTTGATATTCCTATCGTTCTTGAGAAGGAAGTTCTTCCTTTGAAAGATAAAACTAATGTCTTTCCTCAAGAAGATTCCCAACCCATTCCTATGGATGTGACTATGTCTATGTCTAATAAACTTTCTAAAAGTAGACCTATACCTCCTCGTCATGATGGACTTGGTCTCCTTCCTAAACCAAATATTCCTCCTTTATATGGAGCAGTTCCTCCTCCTTCCTCTTATGGAGAGAAGAGACCTTCCTCTTCTCCTATTATCCAGCCTAAGAGACTACAACCTAAACACCCAAGTGATAAGGATGAGAACATTCCTCCTCCTCAATCTTCTCAACTTCCTACTGAGACTAGACGAAACCGTTCTGCACGTGAACGCCGACGAAAGCATCGTCTTAGAGCTCAGGCAGCTACTTCTCAAACTTTGCAATCCCCAAAAACACCTTCAACAAGCATTATTCCATTTTCTCCAAGATCTCCTAAACATAAGATGCATGATGGTCTTGATCCTGTGCGAGTCAAAGATCCTATTTTTATAAATCTTGATGATGATATAGATGAAAATGTTATTCATGATGAAAATGTTACTTCTCTTGCTTCTGATAGTGAATATGAATATGTTGATGTTGATAACCATTTATATAACAAATTTTCTAAAGCACTTATCCTAGCTCCTAGACAAGAACAACGTGGCTTGGAACATGAACATAGCCCTTGTTTGGATCTTGTGATAGCTCCATCTGCTGTGTTGGATGTTCCTCCTCTAGCGTGTTCCCTGCTTTCCCGAAACATTGATCAGCAAGATCGGGGGGTGGATGACATGCTAGACTAGTTCATTAGCATAGCAGACTCTTTCCTCCTCTCTTTCTTTTGTTACTTCTTCTATGTGTTATTCTCATTCTTCTATTTGTTGTCCTTAGTGTTGTCTACTTGAGGACGATGCAAAGCATTGAGATCTCTTTTGGTCTCTCTCATGTTGACTCAAAAGACACATGTTCCCTTCTTCTAGGTGACCTTCCTTGATTGGGGAATGAAGAATAATTATGCATACATACATATGATATGCATGAATTATCATACAGAATACTGACCCCAAGGAAAGCGAAGTCACCTCGTGCTTTGTGTTTTGTGTCTATTATCCATGGGTTTATCTCACACTTGGGGGCTAAATCTTTGTGATAACGTGCTCCTTTCCCTTCTTATTTCTTATGTGTATCACTACCTTAAAGCAATCACCCCCATTGAGGTGTGTGCGATCGCTTTAACGTAGGGGGGCATACACCCCGTCTATCCTTTCAGGATACTTGAAAATTTCTTGGCGAACTTAGCTTTGCCTTGAAAATTTTTGGTATTTCTCTTGCATGACTCATAGTGAGGGAACCTTACTACTGACAGTCATGGTTCTCCCTCGTGATCTTCCCTTTTACTTTGTCAATCGAAGTCGTAAGATCCTTAGTCCACTGGGGGCTTGGTGTGTCTTGCCTCCTTGACGTGGTGAAAGTCTTTCAATGTTGTTTCCTTGTACTTTACTGGAAGTATGAGCGTACGCTTATACTCCCGCTAAAGTGGGGGCTAAATGTAGCATCTTAAAATTGTGACACTTGCAATTTCGACCGCATTTGGGTCTTCACGATGGCAACGCAACACTGAACCTGAATGGAGGCCCCGAAACTTGTTCATGACATCAAAAACTGTATTTTTCAGCACCCTGGCCTAATCCTCCTTGCACCCTGCTGTCCCTGGAGGTGAGACCATGGTGCCCAGCGCCCTAGTCCCTGGCCCTATTTTTGGGCCCGGTCTCTTTTGGGTCTCGAGTCTTTATGTTTGCAAATTGGAAAATAATCTTCCTAGGTCGGCCTAAGGTCGGAAAAATCAGTCTTTCAACCCTAATTGGCAAGTATATAAACTACATTTCCTCTCCCATTTTGGTAGATGGAAAAAAGGCAGAAACGACATTCAAACATTCAAGCATTCAAACATTCAAGCATTCCTTCAAGCAATTGATCATTCTAAGTCTCCATTCAAGGCTAAGTGTTGCATTCAAGACAAGGATTCAACCATTGAAGAGGAGATCACATACCACATACAACATACAACATACAACAACATCTACACCTTCGCATGTAAGAATACAAACATTCTTACAACAAGGTATCAGTACTTGTTTACATTAAAACATTTACATTTACAGCATTCTCATTTTTTGGTTACTTCCAAAACCGGGGTTTGACCAAAGGGCAAAGCCCTAATCCCTAACCGCCCAATCGTCCTCTCTTTTCTGTATGTAGGTTGTAGGTACGCGGCTATAATTGAAGATCTGGAGTCCTTGTGCACAGACGAACAGATCACCCTTCATTTCGCGAATTTTTCGGAGGACCGTGTGCACGCCGGGCACCATCATCCCGTCAACTTTCGCTCAAATTTGCAGGACAGCATCGTCTCGACATTTTATTGCTAATTCCAAGTCCGCGGCTTCATCCTATATTCCTATCTCTGTTTACAAGTGAATCTTTCTCACTTTTTTATGCATTCCTAGCTTCATCCTTCTATCTACATTCTTTACAAAAGAGGGTAGCCTTGTTGTCTTAACCCTTGAAACTCATTTAGAATCCAATCTTGCATTGTGTGGGATTGGATCTTGTGGGCTTCAACCCCTCTTTTGAATGTAAAGTCTCCCCTAAGTGAAAACCGTCAACCCTAGTGACCTCCTTCCCCTCTCCTCAGAGTGGTGGGGGGAACACTTAGGGTTCGCTCGCGATTTTCCGCTTTACAGATTGCAAAAAAAGTATTTCAAAGGTAGCTTACCTTTGTATTTGTCAGTTCCTTTAAGAAGTTTCTTGGCAAGGAGAGCTTCAAATGCCATCAAAATCTCCTCATCATCCATTTCTCTACTCTGTCTTGGTTCACCACTAGTGCTAGCTTCTTTTCCTTTTTTGGATGGTATAGCAAAAGCTTTAAAAGTTGATTCAGTCTTTTGAACACTGCCATCAAAACTATTTAGCTCATAGGCTGTCAACTTTGCTATGATGGATTCTAAGGATACATTAGTCTTGTCTATTGATCTCAGCTCCTGAATAGCAGCAACCCTTATTGCATAGACCGGCAATAGGGATCTCATGACTTTGCTTACCACAGTGGCATCTTCTATTTTACCACCTGCACTCTTGATATCTCCAACAACGGTTTTGATCCTTATTCCATACTATTGAATGGTCTCACCTTCAACCATCCGCATATCTTCAAACTTCCCTATAAGGCTTTCTTCCTTAGCCTATTTTACATGCTCATCACCGTCATAGATATTTTCAAGAGTATCCCATACCTCTTTGGGATTTACCTTATCCTGAACATCAATAAACTCAATGTCAGATAAACTACTAATTAGGGCTTCCATGACTTGCCCATTCTCCTGCATCTCTCTTTTGGTCATCGGTAAGGGTACCGGTAGGAGCAGCATAGATAGTCTCAACATAGCTCCAGTGTTGAGCACCCATGCTTCTGATGAATACCTTCATTCTGTTTTTCCATATACTGAAATTTTCTCTGTTAAACTTTGGACCTTCCCTCTTCATCATTAGACTGGGATCTTTACCTCAAGCGATTAAGCTTATAGCACAGAGGACCTGGAGAATGCTCTGATACCAATTAATAACTTAATGATGAGTGAATAGTACCAAACTGGTACTGAGAGAGGGGGTGAATCAGTATAGACAAAAATTTAGTCCAAAACTGGTTTGACAGCAGACACTTCAAATGACTGGTAGACAGTGACACCGGTTTGAAACAGAGGGCAATCGGTAAAGCTAAGAGTGTCTGAGACAAGCATTAACCGGTTACTCACTTAGCTTTTCACTCAACTCGAGAGTACACTACCATTTCACCCTTATGCATAAACAAGTAATCTATCATCAGATCATAATAATAGCTAGTTCAACATGTTTTATTGACAAACATATAACACAGAACCATCATATGCCTGACAGACAATAGCAAAGTATCACAAGATAAAGCATCACACATGACACATATTTTTCATGTGGAAACCCAACTGGGAAAAACCATGGTGAGGATGAATACCCACAAGTTGTTTTTGAACTCTTTAGAAGTCCGCTCTGTTAGGAGCCTTGTCCGATTAGAGACATTACAAAAGGTTCTGCTAAGAACCGATCCTGTTAGAGATCACCCGGTTAAGGGTTAAACCCTGTTAAAGGTTACCTTGTTAGAGGATTTCAAGAACTCAATAGCTAAGGGATTCCGAACTCAATAGCTTTGAGTTACCCTGTTAAAGGATTTTCAGCAAGCCGATTAAGGCTACCCTGTTAAGGGATTTTCCAACTGTTGAGGTGGTTAGAGATCAACAGGTATTACAATGATCTGGTAACAACACTCAATGCGAATGCAAATCTGCTTAAGCTTATCTTCACCTTCTGCACTTACACTCTGCAGGTATCACTTCTCTCCTTTTGGTCTAGCAAGAATCACGTATCCCTTCTCTTGGATACACACACACAACTTTTGCCAACAACCTCAGAAAGAGACACAACATCGACCTTATAGGAAAACAGATAGGTCGGTAGCATAAACCCTAAACCTTAAACCTGGTAGGTTAAGGAATTCAAACGGTTCAATCCTGACCGTTGAGCACACTACATTAAATGCAGCAGATCTTGATCCAAACTCAAGACATTCTCCATCGTCCATTTACACCAATTTTATGGCAGCTGATAACCCATCACATGTTATCACCGTTTTACAGACTTCGCACATTCCTGAGGTAGATAGGAACAATCTCCCTCATGCAAGATCCTTTACGCACACAGGCTTGCATGGCAACACGATCTGTTCTTCTTTACAATGCTAACTCATCACACAATATCATCGGTTGAGCCACACAAAGGCTTGAAGCACATTAACTGGAAACCCTAAAGTTGTGACTACCAACCGGTAGTCATATAATACTTCCATAGGCCAGTTCCCATAACTATATACCGGTTCATCATGAACAAGCACATCACTTCACTTTGGCACAAATACCGGTTCACAGTGTTATACCAGTTCTCACATATGTCGGTTCACAGTTTTATACCAGTTCTCACATATGTCAGTTCACACCTCTTCATCATATTGACATCAATGACAACATAAAATGTCATTATGTCCTCATACTGGTTCACATTCATTATGTCCTCATACTGGTTCAGATAATGCCAACATTGACTTCCCTCACAGGTAACCTGAGTGAGCAAGTTGCTCACATGGCATCCGCTCCTCGATGGATGCCATATATGTGTTCGAGTTATCGTGAGACGTGTGTAAGTCCTACTGCTGATGCGGGATCTTCTTCAGTTCCAGCTAAGCATGATGTAGCAGATGATAGTATGATGACATCATATATAGATTTTCTTTGCTCGGATGATCATCTTGATCAAGTATAGATATATATACATGTACATGTCAATCTTTAAATACTTCATTAAATATAGGTATAAATTAAGTGCATGCCTTTTTTATATACAATCTAATACTTCATTAAATAAATTTTGTTTATGTAAATAAGGACTACACCTAATATTAGAGTCAATATTGCATCTACTGGAACACAACTCGGCACACCTTATGGGGTATAGTATAAATTTCTATCTAGACATTGTACTATCTTTTTAAGTTAATATGTTATCATCGTACACTATATAAATTTTCATGTTGATACATTGAATGCTTCTTTCTCCAGGATTCAGGTCATGAGGGACCCTCTACATCACATCAAAAAGAGGGTCTGACTACTATGACACCATCTATGGTATATATCTTAGAATTCATAAATTAAATATGAACTCTTACAACATTGTAACTTAACTTGAAATTATTTAGTGCACATATATGTTCACTAAATATGATTTCATTAAATGCATGTATGCAGGTGGACACTACCATTAGGATAGGTTATCCTCATAATTTTGATCAGAGCCAATTTGAACGCACGTCGACATCCTTTGAGGTATTAATATGTAATACTTAATTTGATCTTATTTTGA
This sequence comes from Cryptomeria japonica, assembly GCF_030272615.1. Taxonomy (NCBI): domain Eukaryota; kingdom Viridiplantae; phylum Streptophyta; class Pinopsida; order Cupressales; family Cupressaceae; genus Cryptomeria; species Cryptomeria japonica. The sequence continues at coordinate 211,579,976 of NC_081407.1, forward strand.
CTCTTAATTTAAGATTTAATTGGACACTTTGAATTTGACCTTGCACAGGAGTTAGCTAGCACTACATTTGGTGTTGATACTGCACAAGATACTGCTAGAGGAGATACTGATAGAGGATTTGATGAGCATATGGTAAGTTTGTAACTTAATTTATGAATTCTAACTATATTTGATAAATGATTCTTTAAATAGTTAATTTCAAGTATTTTAATATTATTTTTTCCTTGTACAGCATGAGACGGGTGGATCTAGACCATGTCCCAGGGACAAGAGACCACGGGATGTTATTGATGATAGCACTTAGATTTTACTATTTATTTGGCTATGATATGTACTTTTTTATGGACTTTACACATTTGTTTACACGTGCACATACTTTATATATATAGATAGTTGCATAATAGGATTAGATCATATATATTTTGTGCATACTTTATATATTTTGTGCACATTAGATATTACGTGGAGTTCATCATATTACCATCCAGATATATATATGGATTAGATATTCTATGGATTATGTAGACTTGAAATTTTACTATTTATTTGGCTCTTATATGTACTTTTTTATGGACTTTACACTTTTTTTTACACGTGCACATACTTTATATATATGGATAGTTGCATAATAGGATTAGATCATATATATTATGTGCATACTTTATGTGCATTGTGCCCATTAGATATTATGTGGACTTGAAATTATGTGAAATTATATTTTGTGCACATTAGATCATATATATTTTGTGCATACTTTATATATTATGTGGACTTGAAATTTTATTTATCGAAGTTGTGCTTAAATAACTTTATATGGATTATGTGGACTTGTAATTTTATTTTTGGAATTTTATTTAAATAGTTCTTGTGATTAGATAAACTAAAGGTGTACATTATGAACTAAGTATCTAAAAACATATCTTATAATTATAACATATTCTAAATTAAAAAGTATTAATCATCATAGATAAGCAAAATATATAATCAAATATATAATTACCATTACAATAATAATGATGATAATCTAGAAAAGTATCAAAACAAATATATTGAATAGAACTTGATTAAAACATAATTATCTCATTCATAAATTTGACCAATAGTCTCTCATTTATGTATATTACACAAAATGTAATCAAGAAGACATATCTAAAATAAAATAAATAGTCTATTTAAATTATAATAATAAGGATTTATATCTCTCAAAATACAACATAAAGTATGCACAAACAATAGTAGTCATTGAGGCCAAGTCTACTCTGAGAGACCTGGAAAAAATATATATATGTGATTAGTTTTTATAATCAGGATGCATTGAATTTAAAATACAACATAAAGTATGCACAAACAATAGTAGTCATTGAGGCCAAGTCTACTCTAAGAGACCTGGAAAAGAAAAATACATATGATTAGTTTTTATAATCAAGATGCATTGAATTTAAAATACAACATAAAGCATACATCACAACACTTCAAAGGGATTTGCCTTAAGGGTACAAAAATTTAACTTACTTGTAATTATTCAAAATGAAACATAAAGTATGCGCAAATAACTTTATTTCCATTGATGCCTTCTACTTGTGGTAGCCCTGAAACAAAATTTTACTAGATTAGATTTTATAATTATGATGCATGATTTAAAATGCTATGTATAATATGCATCACGAATTTTAAAAGGGCGGTGGATTAAGGGTCCAAATTATAACAGTTTACTTGATATTCATTTTGTTATACCATCTGCATCCTCTCTCTTTTGCATAGCATCTATAATTGTCTCGTGCTCTTCCATAGAGAGAGTCCATAATTTTTTATTAGCAGGCCTGCCACGATATCTATCCAATTTTATATTAGTTGCCACTACCAAATGCGAGTAATGTATAATATTCTTCTCTAATTCATAATCTTCAAATGCGAGCAATCCATTCTTTCTTGTTAGATATTTGCGGAGCCAAGAGCCAACGACAACCACAGATCCTGTTGGATAGTCATAACCATCATCATCTACCCGAGGATTGGTTAGCTTATATTTTGGCTCTACACATTGAGCCAACCAATACTCCGTCCCTTCTTCATTGTCCTCTGGTGCAACAACAACATAGACATGTCCAGTGCACAAAACAATTTTATTTTAATATTTAATGAGAAATAAAAACAAAAATATACACTATAAGATTTCATAAATATGTACTATTTAATAAATCTAAACAAATTTCAAAAACAATTTTACCTTGTTGTCTAAGATCTTAAATGCGATCATAGTCATTTGATGCAAACATCTAATCCATATCTTCATCAGTTCTTTCATGCGGATCATTTGCATCTATGGGTGTCAATGATCTTTGTTGCCATTCTTCAACCCATTCTTTATTCTCACAAAATTCCCAATCTCTGGAAACACAAAACTGACAAAAGCAAGCAAGCTGCCTTATGAATATAGTCCATGTGTTTGAATTAGAACTCTTAAACGAATGCCATTTAGCTAATCCAATGATGGTATTACAATCATGCCGAATAGGAATACTATCTTCCTCTATCAACCAGAAGAAACGTCAAATTGCAGAGTTTTCAGTTGATCATTTTGACAACTTTGAATTCCACCAATCTATAACTGCACGAGCATCTCTGAATTTCGCTGCATCCTCAAATTTTAATTGTTCTCTAGCAAGAGCTCTTTTTACACAAGCACCGGCTCCATCGTGTTCCCCCCTACCATGTCCCGCTTCAAAAAAACTCCATAAATGTTGGACATTGGTTATCTTGTGAGCTTTGCATAGCCAATAAAACATTCTTGTATTTTTTAATTGTCCAGTGCAATTATCTGACCATATCATATGTTGTTTCATGTCAATTTCTCTTTCCTTAAGATTATCATGAAATACCTTGAAGTAATGTTGAACAAACTCTGAAGAGTGTAATCGATTATCACAAACATAGAAATGATACTCCCTTAAAAAATTTATGTTATCTTTTGTACTATCATTGTCATCTCTATATATAATGTGCACAAATATGGCCACTTGCACTGAGTTGTAGTATTGTGATTGAGTTTCCTCTTGTGGTTTTAGAGTATAATATTCTACAAAATTCACAACTAATACTATTGTTCCAACTGGAAATGTGTTCTTGCATATGTGAAACTGTCCATCAAGCCATCGGGCATGTTGGGAATGTTTCACATATTTTGGAACAATATGACTTTTAAACTCACTAATAAATACATTCACACTATTCTGTTTTGTAATCAATTCTAAACGTTTCCCCATCTTTCCATCCTTTAGAGGGTATTCTATATTTTTAAATCTCCTAACATCAACCATTTTTTGTCCAAACTCAGATGAAACATGTTCATGCAAACATTCACCTATCAAAGAATAGTTCCCACATAAATTGCAAAGGCCATAAATACATGAACTGGAAAGAAATAATTGTTCATTAGGTGGTTTACAAAATAGAATTCCAATAAAATCTTTTATAGTTTCAGGTGGAACATAAACACCACAATCCTACATAAGATCATTACCATGCAAAATACAACATATATATCGAAAAACATCATAATAGTAACGAAACTGAACATGAGGTTTACAACAACAAGATATTCTTTGTTTATTGATTTTAACATACCAGGGTTTGCATTTTTCAAATGATCTTTGACTAATTCGTAAATTCATTAACACAGATTCATCACTAAATTTTTTAAAGAATTCAGTTTGAGTCATATCAAGAAGATGTTTTGGATGAGGATCACGAATTTTTGATCCCACCCTTAACTTTAAAACATCTCTAGCATTTGATGAAACTCTAGTGTTATCATGCCAAAATTTTGCAATTAATTGTTTAGTTTAATCATTTAATTTCATGTCCGACCTTTGAAGTCTACCACTAAAACTCCAACAATGGTTTAGTGGATCAATTTCAATTGTGTCTCTTCTTTTGGCCACTCATGACAAGGTTCTACGATGTAAGTTCAAATAGCCACTTATATCACTTAACATTCTTTTACTAACAATCATTTTGTCAACTATAGCAGTCGTTATAAATCTACATGCATTCTTATCTTTAGATCAACTTGTTTTTCTGATAGAATCGATGGCACTGGCAACGGTAGATATAACTTGCTTATATGATTCATCTTTTCTTTTTGGTTTTGCATAAATACCTATTTTTTTCACGACTTTACGCATTTTTAACATTTTTATTAATTGTAGCATTAATTGACATTGGGATCCTAACTTTTTATTATAGAAAAATTGTTTATATAATTTGTTCGCATGTGTTCTGATTTGTCTCCAAGAAACTAACCCATTAAGATTATCTAGCACATTGCTATCAATAATAAACAAATTAAATTCATTTTCTTTCAGAGAGGGTGGTGTAATATTTTCAAATTTTTTTTTTTTTGTATTGGTGTATAAAATTTATATCCAGCTTCATTTAAATCAGCAATTTGATTGGCATCATAGTCATGGGGATTTAAAAACATACCAAGACTCGCATCCACATGAACATTTGCATCAACAGTCATACCCATGTTTGGTTCTACATTTCTTGCATCCATCATGATGTCTTCAATGGTCTCATCTACAATGGGAACTAGACTAGATGCTTCAGAAGTGTTATTCAATTGTCGTTGTTGTGATCTTCGAACTCTTTGGTGTTTTGCCTCCTTCTCTCTTTGTGCTTGAATTTCATCTGCTGTCATTGTCCTCTTTTTTTTTCTTTTGACGTTGCTTAGAACCCATCTTTACAAACTCCTCTTCAAAAAATAATACCTTTTTACTGAGTTCTTCAAAAAATTGTGTAAAAAATATTAAAAAGTACTACCAAATGATGTAAAAAATCTTTGTCAATACGGATTTCAATGATAGTGTGGTAAATTGATCCAATCTGTCCTTTTTTTTTACAGTAACAGTTATTTAGGAACGGGGGTCCGTTAATAAATCCAACGGGCAAAAAAATGGAACGGGCCCCTGTTTAGTAGAATTTGAATCCACAACCCGCCACTTGGATCGGGATTAGGCCCGGGATAGAACTGGGATGGCCACACCTGAGACATGGACCTGCAAATTCATATCTCCATTAATGAAAGCATAAATATGAACTTCTGAAATAGTTTACGTGCCTCTAATCAGAGAATTTTTATATGAAATTAAAACCCATTTTAGATTATACTATCTAGATTCTAAATATGTAAATTTATTTAAAAATTGATTATTTTAACTATTTTTCATTTAATTTATACTAAATCGGGTCCATAAATTTGAAATATTAACTAATTTTGTTAATTTAATAACTTTTTTTATTTAAATGAATTATGAAAAAAAAATTATATGTCATCAATCTACACAAAATTATTTTCTATTTAAAAAACAAAATTCAAAAAATGTTAAGTTTACGTCAAATTATGAGGGTCATACATGCCAAATTTTTAAAAAGATAATTACGGACATTAAAAAATTAATTAAAAAAAATATTAGAAAAAAAAAAAATACAGAAAAATATGCTCATCAATCTTCAGTGTGTTACAAATCATTTCCCAAAACGGTTTGAGAAAATAATTTTCATTGTATCAAAAAGTGTGGATCGTACACATGCACGGTATGGTCCTGAAACAGGCATTTTTAAAACATAGTTTTTAGACCTCCATTCAAAAAGTTATTTTTTATTATGTGGGTATTAAAATAAATTACATATTTGGAACATACACTCAGAGGGCTATCTTTTATATTATTGACTCTCCAAGGTTCAATCTCTAAGTGTTTCAAAATTTAAGCTCAAATGAGACAAAATATGAAAATCAAGGAAAACACTTCCACTTTTTGGCCAAAAAGTAGACTCATCTTCTTGCACTGACCCATAAGACAAGGTGTCTTTGAGTTTTTGATTGCTAAAATGCTGCATGGCGAGGGATTGCACGTGGATGAGTTCCCTGGAAATATGTAGATGACCATGCAAGAACTGTGTGAGCCTCATGCACGTTAATCTTGTTTAAACAGATGGATCCCCATGTTAAGAAGTAGTCATACCACTTCATCAACTAGTTTTATTCATACCTTAGGTACGTATTCTACCTTATGCCTTTCTAGTAAGCCCATGCATAGAATATAGAGCTCTACATTTGTTCATAAAAGCAAGAAGGGTCCTTGTGTACGCATAAAGCTTCTTAGTTCATATAGAGGACTCTTGGTTTGTTTGTTTTAATAACCAAAAGAGCTAGGGTTTCATTCATACCTTAGTTCTATCAAAGAAGGCCAAGAGCAGATCAAATCATATTGCTGCATCTAGAAGACAGTGCATTTCATCAAGAAAGTTGCAACATTAAAGGGCAGTTCCAAATCAATCAAATTCAAAGTGCAAACCATAGTGAGTAGAGTCCTGTAGCAGCATGGGGCAAATTTATGTTCTTGAGAGTATGAAGTCAAGAAGACAGCTATCAAGCATTCATAGCAGCCCTATTTCTTGTTAAACTCAGTTTAAGATGTAAGTATGCACAAAATCCTTGTAGCGGCCCTTGGTGTTGAAAGGATATAAATCTCAGAGCCTCAAGATAAACACAGCCAACACAAAGAAATAAGGGCCTATTATAGATCTAAGGCAGCACATAAAGCTCACTGTAAACTGTGTATTCCATATATGGATCAGACACAGGATGCCAAGAGAATCCTGAGTTTAGGACAATGAAGAATTCAAGGGACAGTCTCAGAGGCAATATTAAGGTTTATAGGCACAAAGACAAAATGGTATCATTTGCAGTCAAACCAATGTTGAGAGCAAAGTCTCATATCATCAAAGAGATAAGTTTTAAATAATAGTCAAGGGCATCCATGATGAAAAACCACAATAAGCCCTTGACACACAAATCAGATCAAGGATCATTGTCCATGTATTTGTCATGTTAGTCATCAAAGATATCAAGCATTAGTCTTCAAGGACTCAGAGCAACCTTAAGGTTATGATTGACTAGGAGATCATATAGCAAATTTTTACCAAAGACAACCATAGAGGCTAAAAAGACAATCAAAAAATTCAAGAAGATTGTGAGAGAAGAAAAAAACGCAGCCATCAAAGACCTTTGTAACAGTGATATTTGTTATAGTCCTAGGCTACCGAACAATAGCTTCATGAGAGACCTTTCCTCATAGCAGTTATCTCAAAATTTGCTTAGAATGAACAATCAATTAGAACAAAGAGCTAATAGAGATGAACTGCAATACATGATCACAGTCTTAAACACCAAAATCAAGGGGTAATTTTCACATGAATATGTCAAGTACATAGTTTTTTGCAGCTAATTACAGTTACAATGTCAGAGAACCAGTGAAGAATACAATCACTTGCAAAGACAGTGGTATCATTCTTAGTCAAAGTGCATTTAGATGAGATAAAGACAGTCACTCAACATAGAGGCAAACAACAGTCAAAAGACTTCATGACAAAGCATGCAGGGGTAGCCTGAGCCATAGAAGGTCCTAAAAGGTTCATCAACACTTCAAGAAACATAGAGAGAGCATCATACCAAGCATGGAGCAAGCATCTTCATCACAGAGGGATACACAGTCATTAAAAGAGATTGCACTCAGCCCATTAATGGAGGTCTTGAAGCTTTCTGATCACTTCAATAAGGCCATGTCTTAATCAAGAATGTCACAAAACAAGCATCAAAGAATAAGGCAGTAAATGCATTGGCACAAGCAAATATTTAATAGAAAAAAAACAAACGACCCAGCCATAGAGATTTCTTGCAAGCATTAGATCTTGTTAGAAGCATGGATACATATACAAACCAATGATTGAAGAACAAAGAGAAAGCCATTATTACGAAAGACAGACCCTAAATGCAGTGAATGGGGTGAATATCATTGAGTAGAGAGGGTTAAAATATCTCAAAAAGGAATCAAATCTTAGAGTTATAATAGCAGCCAAAGCCATTAAAGGAGAATATTTTGATAGTCTATTGAAGCCAAGAGAAACTATTGACAGTCAATGAGCTAGCACAAAGATTGCAGTCACCAATGGGGGTACTGTTACATAAATCATCAAGACATAAAAACTTAGGGCAATGGAATCAAAATGAAAACTATATAGAGAGGTCTTTGCGAGAATACAGTCCTCATATGGCATAAATCACTATCAAAAGATAGTTTTACAGGTTTAGAAGAGTAGTCTTCATAATTTGATGAGGATGTAAAGCAAATATCAGTGCCTTATTCATGGAAGGTAAAAGATAGTTCACAAGGATGAGTCTAAAGAGAAGTCTTTAGAAATGGAGAGCAATGATCTTTATAGGCAGTCACCTTAAGGCATTAAAGACAATGAATCCAGTCATTAAGCTTTACACACAACCAAGTTACCATGTGAAAGTACAGTTCAAAGAACAAGATCAGACCTAGAGGACAGTCATAAATTCAAGGACTTAATGACTAAAAACATCATAGGTAGATGTGATTATGAGCACCAAAATGATAGGTAACAGAGCTAAAATCCCTGTCACAGTCAAAAATCACAGTGGAGCTCAGTTTAACAAATAAATGAAGACAGACAATAGTAAGCTTATGAGCCAAATCATGATGACTATAAAACAAAGAAATACTTCAATCAACAAAGTAATTAGAATATTGTCATGATAGGCATTGATTCAAGCTTTCTTGAATTGGAGATACTTGGTGATAAATCAAATCCTAAGCTTATGAGCCAAATCATGATGACTGTTAAACACATAAATACTTCAGTCAACAAAGTAATTAGAATATTGTCAAGATAGGCATTGATTCAAGCTTTCTTGAATTGGACATACGTGATGATAAATCAAATCCTACGCTTGATATAAGGTAGTCAAGCTTCAAGTTGTAAACAAAGCCTTGAGATATGCATTCTCCTTTGATTTCATGTATTCATGAAGAAGAAGGTATAAATCAGTTATCAATCGATGCATGTACAATTCTTCAGCAGTTCGAAGGCAAGTCTAAGAGAGTAAAGAGGAGGATCTTCAAGTTTAAGCCTGAAAAATAGGGATTTAAAAAAAAATACTTGGTGCCCTTCTCCTCATACTTGATCTAAGACAGTTTGGATCTAATTTTAGTCCCTTGGAGTGCATAGCTTTGATTGTGTCTCCAATCATGATTGTGCTTATCCTACAATTTCTCCTCTAATTTAATTCTCTTTTTTAATTCCCTAGCAACTTTGCTGCTTTTCAGAGCTCTAGATTTGAGCGATTATTCAAAGAACCTCTTTCGTGTAGAAAAACCTTTATAACTAGGGTAATTACTTAGTGTTTTAAATGCCAATGCTCGACAGAATTAGATTATGGCCGCATCTATTTGGCTGGAGTATATCATGGACTGGTGTACAGATATAATGAGTAAATGCCTTGATATGTTTGAAAAAAGCATCCAAGACCTAAAGCTATGATCAAAGGAACAAAGATATACAGAGTATCCATTGTCTCAGAACAGTGAGAAATAAGATCACAATCTCAGCTTAGCAGTCAAATATTGAAAACTCAGTCTAATCCTTGAATCATGACATGTGAAAAACCCAACAGGGGAACTACAAAATTTTATGGATGCTGCATAGAGGGATAACAAGTACTTACCTCATTCGACCCTTGGGCTATGGCATCGATGCTGATGTAGGGGAATAAACTGTTCAAGATCTCTAAAACCCTCGATCTAGAGCTGGAAAACCCCTACATGAAATATGTCTTGTTAGCGAGTGTTGTCAGTGTCGTTGCTAAGGATGTGGTAATTTTGTTGCTGTACGTTGTCGTTGCCGAAGATTGAAGGTCTTGATGCAAGCATCCCAGATGAGCCCAACACCGCCAAGCACAACAGCTGCTCCTTCCCGCCGTCTATCTCAATAAATTAATTTTCTGTGGGAATCTATAAGTGCTTGTTCCAAATCAACGGCCGGTGCTTCAACAAGATCAACTGAATCAGGATTGTCGGCCGCTTGCTCATTGCCTTCCCCGCCTCTGCTTTAGGTGCCCTGCTTCCCCCATAGCTCCTGCCTCTGCTAGCCAGATGAAAAATATGGGCGGATTTTGTAGGTTAAAGCCCGTCAATCCTTCCCGCGATCCCGCCATTCCTTCCCGCGATCTCGCCATTGATAATGGTTAATGCCTCTCATGAAGCCACTGTCGTCACGTTACCAGAGACATGAGCTGAGTTGAGTGATGGAAGAAATAAAAAGAAAAGGGAAAAAATAGTTAAAAGTGTTTTTCCTATTCTCTTAATTTTAGACAATTAAATAATTTAAAAAAAAATTAAATAAAAAATATATTTAAGACAAAAGTAATATTTTGTCTTAAATTAATGTCTTTAAAACCTCTCATATGTAGTAGTGGCATAACTTAAAGGGTTGGGCATGAGAAACTAGATGCTAAGATATGGGCTAATCAAAGTGGAAATAGTGGTCATGGACAGGACCATGGGATAATGGTCATGGACAGGACCATGGGATAATGTGGAGACTAGTAGGAAGTGAGTGGTGAAGGCTAGTAAACAAGGCAATGGTGATATGAGTTTACTCATTTATGTTTTAACTTAATTGGTGAGTAGTCAAGGGCAATCAACATTAAAATAGAAAAAGTATGTAGGGGCTAGTTTTTTTGGATTGTAGTAATAAATATTGGTATATAAGTTTGATAACAAGTGTGGTAGTGATGAACTAAATGAGCCAAGACTAAGATAAAGACCACTATGTAGGTTGCATAAGACCACATGTCTTCTAATGATTTCTATCTCTTCAAAAAGAAGAGTGATTAATGACATGCAATGCATGTACCACTTACCAAAGGATAAAATATTAATTTTTAAACAATATAAATGAGAGACTAGCAAACCTTTTAAACATCTCTTTAAGCTCCCATTAATAGGCATAGTACATAATCTTATCTACATATTATATTCAAACTAAAATTCATCCATAAAATAAGAAAAATCCTACACATATCCTTCCTCTTATGAAGAATTTTGAACATTAAAAGAAGGAATTTGATTGTAGACTTCATTTTTCATAAATTCAAAATCAAATGTCACCCATGATAAATCCAACTTTACATATACAAGTTAGCAATGGGGATATTGTGAAGCCTAATATTTGTGGAACGTTGAAGTTGCAAACTAGGCTTTGAATTGTAATCTAGACTTGAGTATTTTTTATTTGACTATCAAATTATCTTTTCTATCTTATAAGATCATCTTATTTTATTATGATTTCATCCTATTCATTATTGGAACCCAGTAATCTTTGGGAAAGATCCATATAAGATGTATGGGTACTTGAATATTAGGAAAATAATTGATTACATTAATTAGGATCATACTATTCACCATACTATTTAGCAATTGAACCATAAGAAGGTGCACGTGAGGGATAAACTTTAGAATGATCATGTTATCATAACAAGACCCACCATGACTGCAACATTCTATCATGTCTACGACTGAACTATGCCTCTTTTATAAATCTATTCTTATTTTATGAAAGAAACTTTATCTCACCAATAGAGAAAACATATGGACCTTAGCCACTAGAAAACAATCAACCACAAAATCAAAATACCATGATTTTTAAGTGGAAACCCAAATGGGAAAAACCACGGTGGGATTTGAACCCACAATATTATTCTACTATGGCCAGTAGAAAAATAATATTACATGAAAGGGAATGCACAAGCATTCAAGCACATTGCCTAGAGCTTACAACTCAATTAAAATAAGGGCTACAACCCTGGAAGGCTCATTGCCTTACAGATCAATTATAGCGATGAATTTTAATCAATTAACTCCAAAATAGCATCTAACAATGCCTAGATGAGTTTTGGTTAAGTGCCAAAACTCTGACTATATCTGTTTTGTAACTCTGCTCTATTTTTTGTCTCAGTCAGCTACTAGATCAAGAATGCATACGTGAAACTACACCAAAAGGGATTCCTGGTCACTATTCGCTCATATTACTTCATATCACTCACCAAAAAGATTGGTTGTATTGGTCTTATATATCCACAATCACAAAATATACAATTATCAAGTCGACATGTAGTGTAACGCGTAATCATGAGTCAGCTTGACCAGATCACCAAAAACAAAAGTGGATCACCAAAAAGATGATAAAATGATGTATCTATGTCAGCCCTATCATCCCATGCATGATTCATAGCACCACAATCACCGGAAGGCTTCCGAATGAAAAGATTCTCTACCCAACCTAAAATATCGGTTAACAGGTTATCAATTTACATCCACTTCTGATTATCAAGATCTATAACTACCAGATAGAATTCCAAGAAGATTTTCTATCAATGACAACCCTTAAAGCAATAATCAAGCATTAGTATCCATCGGATGAGTGTCAATTGCCAAAAATCTCCCCCTTTGGCATTGATGGAAACACACATGAAAAATGACTAAGTGTTGAAACCTATACACCAGATCAAAAGAATTTTTAAGCCTCCCCCTTAGACAAAGAAATCTAAAACCTATATCATGCTCTAGACATTACACTCTTCTATTCCCTTATTCAATATATAATTTTCACCTTTACTCTCCCCCTTTGATAGCAACGCCAAAGATGGGGTGTTGTCCAAAACTTATATATATGGATATCTACCGAAGACTTTACATGTACTTGAAGATATTAGCAAAAATCCTAATTTGTTATCCCACCCTATCTTTAAGTTGTCCAAAACTATAATGAATGCGTTGAAAACATAGGCATGAATCTCCACATCCTTCAATTCAAATGGAACTGCTTGTCTCATAGCCTTCATACAATCCACTTTATTACTTAACATGGTGTTCATCTAGAGGGCAATCAAATTTCAGAGTTCACCAACTCTCCTCAAAATTCTATCCTTCTCTACATTTAGGCTTGAGATCTGATCATTGAGAGTCATTACCTGCCCTTCTATACTGTTGATTGGGGATACATTAGAATCAAAAGATTGTGAAATACCAACTAGCTTACCCTAGAAAATACTTATTTTCTTGTCTATGTCAGCTATGAACTTTGGTGAAATTAGACAAAACTTATATATATTACCACCTTTTGTTAGTGCTTTAGAGATTGTCTGCAAACCTTTATTCAATCTTACTCTATCATCCTCTATCATTTTTTAGAATGTTTGCATACGAACCTCTTTAAATATTCCAATACCTGCTTGGTGGTGGTATTCTCCAAGGATTCAAAATTGGTGTTTATATTACTTATCAACTGAAATAGTTTTCTAGAGGGGTTAGAGTTAGGATCTAGTGTTGTATCTGGCACTATTTTTTGCAAAACATCAATAGACATCTGAATAAGCTTTTTGTCTTCATTTTTTGATTTGATCAAATCTTGACTGGCCTGAGCTTGTACTGTTGCTGCAAGCATCAGCTTATCAGCTAATGACATTTGTCCAATATCAAGGGGGCCATCAAGATTGATTGAGATTTGAGGTAGGGCCCTTGTCCCTTTGACTAGAGGAGTGTCAATTTCTGGAGCATCAATAACTCTCTTTCCTTTATCTACCTCAACACCCTACACCTTTGTCTTCTCTGGTTCCTTTTCCTCAGCATCATTTCATTTATCCTATGCATGGGTGTTACCACTTGGTGCAGTGTCATCCTTTGGAATCTCAAGGATTTCTTCAATATTTTCTACCATCGAAAGATTTACATTGATCTCAGCATCAAGGGTTACATGGCCTTGATCTTTCAAATGTCTCTCTATCTGAGTTTCACCCTTCTAATCACTGGACACACCTTCCTTTACTTTCAGATGGGAAGTTTGAACTACATCATTATATTAAAAGTTGTTCTTTATGATCCTTCTCCCGATTTCTTCAGTTTATTTTCTTACTTCTTCAACCCTGCCAATCATTAATCTGTTTACCCTATCTTTCTTCAGAATTCCTTCTTATTTGCTTCCTCAATGAGCCTTTTGGCTTCATCTTGGGAGATATAGGTGCAAACATAGATCAATTCTCTCTCTTTCATTTCTTTATCTATTTTACTAGTTGTCAATCTCCTCGCATCAATAATATTATACAGATTTTTAGGGATGCTACACTCTAGTTCAATCAAAGTTTTACTAAAGTTGTGTAAGTACAAGACAAAAACTTCGTCAACTTTTCTTTGATCTTCCCCAACTATATTTTGATTATATGCTCCAATGTTCTTTAAATTTCCATCAACAATTATCTCATCAATTAATTGATTTGTTGTCACTGGAGGAGCAAATATATATTTACCTTGCAAATTGTTGGTTTCAAGATCATCATCAAGTTGTGTTCTAAACTTCCTTCCCCTCTTGGGTCTTCCAATAAGGGTAGGTTTAGATTTAGCTTTCTTTCTTTACAAGGCTCCATTGGATTGTGGTTTCCTCACCACCCTTACAAATTCTCCTTTCTTTTTTAATTTCCCTTCTTCTTCTTCTGATTTAGTCTCAGATGCCACCAAAGATACAAGAACATAGGTTCGTTTGGGTTTCTCCTCTTGCTTCAAAACTTCCTTCCCAGATAAGCTCTATCCTTTTGATGGTATTGTCGAAGTAGGGGCAGAATTGGTCTCCTTTGGTTTTTCTTTAGAGGGAACTAGTTCAACCTTAGGCTTCTTGGATTCCTCCTTAGCTTCCATCTGAGCATGCTTCTCCCTTTCTTGCTTCACTGCCTCTCTAGTAAATCCCATCTGCATAGCCATTTTAGATGCTTTTCTCTTTCTTGCAGGCTTGGTGAACTTTTTGTGAGACTCCATATCTTTGTCCTTGAAGGTGCACCAAAACCTGGGTTCTTTGGGGTCCACCGGTTTGCTCAGAAGGTGTTGAACATAAACTTCAAGGGTCTGACCATCCACCTCATAACCCATTGGTAAGATCTAGACTATCCTGGGCTCCACAGCTTCCATATGACATAGGTCTTTGTCCACCATGAAGCAGATAGCATTCTCACATTTCTCAACAATCTCTTTAGAAATCCTTTCTCTATCCTTCATTTTTCTTTGGAAGATTTTAAAAATGCTCCATAGGGCAACAGTCTGATTCTCCCTATTTCCCAATCTCTACATGCCTTGCTTGATTTGAGTGGACATTGATAAATCGAATTCCCATTGAACTCTCCCTATTTTGGGGATCTCATTCATTAAATATAGTGCGAGACACATAATTAGAGAACCGAATTTAAATACATTCTTCTTATCTAATTTAATCTTCTTCAGATTGCTTAGGAGCTCCTCAAGAAGGATTGAACAAAGATCATATTGCATGTCCTCTTTCACCATTTGGTATGTTGCATAAATGGATTTTTCAGAGACTAAGTTCAGTTTGTTAGACTAGTAGACCTTGTAGCCAATGATTATGGATGCAAATATCACATCATGCTCTAAAATATCATCAATAGTCATAGATCTGTTATAAATTTGCACACCAGTTTCCTTTGTCACAATAGGGTTCCTAACCTTCCTCGGATTAGGTTTGTCACCAATTTGATGTAGACATGTGACTGCATCTGCTTGGTGATTCTGTATGTTTATCTAGCCAAATAAATTCATCATGCACATGGCCTAGGATATATCTTACCCACTGATCTTCATCGAACAAAGGGAAGTGAACAAATTGTGTGAAACCCTTCCATTACAATTGTGCATATTCTGGTTTAAGACTTCCATCTCTGTCCCAGAGGTGATTGTTGTAAAGTGCTAGAATCACCTCATTACCGGTTTCTTCAATATTGCAATTGTAGACACCTAAAATTGTCCTTATTTATTTATTTAATTATTTATCCTAATTATTATATTAATTGAATAAATCTTTATTTATTAAATTAATTCATTTACCCTCTTCTATCCTCTTTCCTCATTTAAATAAATACTTTTATTTATTGAAATTATCCTTTTTCTTCAATTAAATAAATACTTTTATTTATTTAATTGATCCCACTTCCTCTATTAATTAAATGAATCTTTATTTATTTAATTAATTAATTATCTTTTTCTACCCATGACACATATCATTCATCTTTTAATTCCTACACTACCTACCCTCTTATTATTTTCTTATTTCCTCTACCTAGCCTTTAATCCTAGCCGACCATCCATCTTTTACACCTCTTAATCTTATCCCTTCATTTCTTACAGTGTCTTCTATATAAGGAGATGCTTCTTTCATTATCAACCTCCTCAACTATGCTTTCAAACTTTCATATGTGATCAAGCCTACTTGCAACCACATTTTCGTTCTTTATCAAGAGCTCTTGTGCACACATAAAATCTTAGAGAAAATATATCAAGCAAGATCAATGGAGATAGGAAGAATGGAGATTCAAACACTAGTGGACATGTGATGGTATAATCTTTGTGATTTTGTTGATTTGCATTGTCTTAGGTAATCTTCATATGTTATGGTAGATCTTTGTTGTTGTTAGGCTAGGGTTTCGTGGTTGAATTCATTTAGTCTTTCAATATTATTGTTTCCATTTTTACCATAAACATTTTGGCACACCCGATAGGAATCTTGTCCCTTTTGCATTTAACATCTTGGTTGCAGATTTTGGGTTTTTGAAGTTGCAAATCTGACATTTTCTAACAACATTTCGATATTTTCGCGTCTGCATCTTTTGGAACCGTGTTTTTGCTTTTTTGTCGTGTTTGTGACCTCTAAAATCACGTCTGTGTGACCGACAGTATTTTACATTTTTCCAGATTACAGAGCCACATCTGTGTTCCCGAATCTCATTTGTGATCCCTTTGACCACGTCTGTGTTACAGAGTCCCATTTTTGTTTCAGAGCCACGTTTGTGGGATTTAAAGTCGCGTCTATGTTTGGTTCTTTCATTTTTGGTTTTGTTTTAGTTTTTAGGGTTTCATTTCGTCATTTTGATTACAGATTTGGTTTATTTGAGCTAATATCTTGTGATCTAGCTAACGAATTGGTGCAGCTTGTCATTGAAGCAAATCGCATTGTCGAAGGCCCCTTTTTCACAAAGTCTTTTGGATCTAAAATTTACCTAACTTGTGTTCTTGCAAGAGGGGTATTATTGCAAAACTAATAACAAATCTTTGTTGCAAGATCTTGGCAAGTGTTTTCTTTTGATATTTATTGCTTTCTTTGTTTCCATAGACTAGCAAATACTTCAATTGGTGCACTAAAATTGAACCAGTGTCTTTTGTGTCTTGGGCAATAGGCTCTTTGTGTTTAATCTTTAGAGGGCATGCCTCCCCGTGTGGTCATTAGGACTACTAGTGAGGATGGAACTACCCAAGTGGTAGCGAGGAAAACCCACCTCTTCTGAACCACTATAAATAACTATATCCATGGTGAAAGCTATGGGTAACGTGTGTTGATTAGTCCATACCGACACTATGTCTCCCCATAAACCCGTTTGATCAAATTTATTTGATCAATAGTAGGGCGTAAACCCTACCGATTGGGAGCCTTCTGTATTTATAGAGCTGAAAGTGTTGCATGTATGGCCACACGAGTGGATGCCCTTACTAGCACCTTTTTGTTTTAGAAATCCAAAATCCTTCTAGTTGTTGGGGCAGGAGGTTGGACCTCTAGAGCGGCCCACACACATACGATTCTTAGTAGAGGTACAAAGTTCACCACGGGGATTTTTCGTGGGGACTAGTACTTGGCTACCCCAGAGAAGTGAGTGTCAAGGGTGGAGCTAGTGGGGTCAAGCATCTAAGTATCCTCTTTAATAACGTAGCCTCGGGGGAAACCCCATGTGGGATCAACAACTATTGTCCTGGCCAACCATAGGAATTGTGCTTGTCTTCTTTTAAACATTCAAGCATTCAAGACCAAACATCAAAACATTGTGTCTTTTGTGTCTTCAAGTGTATGCAAAACATTTTTACATCAAACAACACACTTTTCATTGAGTCATTTTGAGTCCAGACATTTGCAAACATAGAGTCCTCATCAATATTGTGTCCTTTGTCACAAAAAATGGTCAAAGAATCAGATTTGGTCACAACAACTTTACAAAATGGAAAAATTGCACTCAGATTCTAGAAACGCATATGTGTAGGACAGAAACACATTTGTGTCATCGTCTCAAATTGTATTCACAAGATTCTCAGAAACACGTCTGTGCAGCATCTAGTCAAGTGTGTGTTGGGTAACCACGTTTGTGAAGTATACAGACACATCTGTGTTCATTATTGGGAAAATTTATAGTCTAGCAAACAAGAACAATCAATTTCAGCATTCTTGAGCTTCCTAGGTTATTTCTCTGAGTTTTCATCTAAAGTTCAGCCTATTTTTGGGTCTCACAAAGTTCATCATTGCTTTACATCTTGCATTACATTCAGATTTGTCTAAACTTGAGTCAAAAGGTCACTTGTTTGTCCTCATCTTGCTTTGTCAACACAATACATACAACAACATTTTGCTAAGTGGTCCCTCATCAAGGTCTATCACCTTTGGGTCTCATTCGGTCTTACTTGGAGTCAAGGTCAACGTACCTAATCAAGAGATCTATCATCTCTTTGGAAGCCACACCTACTCTACTACATACATACTTGGTCTTACACTTTGGACATTGCAAGTACACTTCAAATTCATTTGCATTCTATCCAACTCTTGTTCTTCCATACTTTTTCTATTTTCATCTAGTCTCACGCATCTTGGTCAATACCTAGTTCATGGTTGAAACCCGTTCCCAAAATCTAGGAGAGAAGCTAAAGAAGATCAAGAGTCTGTAAACATGAGTGGCTATGAGTACGACATCTACATCTTTTTCAATTTTGAACGTACCACATTACCTGACGTGGACAACTATAGACACTTAGAGAATATTGAGAACATGGACAATATAAACAACAATGATGCACAAGATGACAATGTTGACAACATTTCTGTACACTCAGCAGAGGTGGAAGATACAATCATGGATCCCCATTTTAATAGATTGGTTAAAGAGATCATGAGAAGAGATAGACAATATTTCCTACAAGTGATAGCACAAAGTGGAGCTAAGATACCTCATGATTTTGACATGTCCCAAATAGTGGAAAATCGACCTATTCAAGAAAGTCAACTCAACATGGATCAAAGGAGACCTCATAGTGGAGGTACTAGAGGACCATGTCTCATGCCTAAGTCACCATCATCCTTGTTTCAAAACCTAAGATCCCAAATACATATGGTCAAGCTTACAATACTCACGAAAGAACATCTCGTGAACAACTCCATCTACACAGACCTTTATGGAAATCTTATGCGGATAAATATACTCAATCGCATACCAATGCTAAGGACCAACATCAAAAGCAATTGGATATCTAGGGGCATGCTCAAAATTTGGACACAAGAAAACCCCGTGTCAAATTTGGGGGCAATACACAAGAGCAAACTCATGACATGCCTTATGACCTTGTACCATGTGGTTCCTACATGCAATATCATTATAGACTCCCTCCATATGAGCATATTTACGATCAATACCATCCATATATGCAGTATCCTCCTCCTCCACCCGGTGGCTCAGGCATGGGATATGGTCTAAGAAGTCAGTCTCCACCCAAAAATAATTTGGAACAACAGATAAAGGACTTACAAAGGCAAATGGCAAACATGAATACACCAAAGCAACATTATACAATGAGAGATATATGTCCCTATCCATTTGATAGAAGAATTTCAATACCCTCATTCCCTCCATATTTTGTAACACCAAAGTTTGATAAGTACAAAGGAAAAGGAGACCCTAAGGCACATAAAAGACAATTTTTCACAACTTGCATTGAGGTAGCAGTAGAAGAAACATACTTGATGAGATTGTTCCCACAAAGCTTAGGTGATCAAGCTATAGAATGGTTCTCCCAACTTCCACCTGGAATTATCTCATGGGGTGATCTAGCAGAAGCTTTCATACAACATTTTTCATATAAAATAGAGACAGATATATCAGTTACCACTTTGTGAAATACCAGACAGAAAGATGGGGAGTCATTTTCATCATTCTTACAAAGATGGAGGAATTTAGCTAGTAGATGCTCTTCTGAAATTCCACAAAAATAAATGGTAGATATGTTTACACAGAATGTCAACAGAGAAATTGGTTATGACTTGAGGAAAGCTTGTTTGTCCACTTTCAAGGACGTCATTGAGAAAGGCTTAGCAACAAAGAAGGTCTTAATTGAGCAAGGTATCATCAAGATATTCAAAGAAAACAAAGAATATTTTAAAGGAAAGGACAAGCCACGATTTTGGAACAAGAACAAGAACAAGAACAAGAACACATTAAATTATGGCATTGTTGATGCTAACGCAGTGAAACCAAAAATCATTCTTTCAGGATCAAGTCCTTCTATAAGCAACCAAGTGAATACTCAAGCAACTTCAAAACCATGAAGGAAATACACCCCATTGGGAGAACCGCTTGAGTCATCTTTTAAGAAGCTAGTGGCAAACAAGATAACAACAATTCCAGACAATCCTCCATATGAGCCAAAACTCAAACCAAATTGGTGGAATTACAATGACTATTGTGAATTTCACAAGAGCAAGGGACATAAAATAGGAAATTATCATCGCTTGAAGAACATTATACATGATCTTACTGATAGAGCTGACATTGAGATCGAAGGGCATACATCCAATCAAGAACATGAGATGTTTAAGGTGATAGTTCTGATACTAAATATGATTAGTACAGATGCCAAGCTAACAATATAAGAGGGGGGGGTGAATCATTCAAACTTAATCTTCAATAAAAACAACAGATTCAACCTTGGTAACCTTATCAGAAAAACAGTAATGCATGCAGACCCATAAATAGATAAGATCACAAACATATAACACCAGATTTAACGTGGAAACCCAAATAGAGAAAAACCACTGTGGGATTTTGGACCCACTAAGAAATATACTCTTCTAGAGTATGCTCGGTTAAAAGCAAATCCTGTTAAAGATTACAAACACATTGCTAGATGTGACCCGGTTAAGGGATTTCCTTCATATCTGTTAGAATCTTCACCTTGTTAGAAGTGACCTTGTTAAAGGATTTCAAACACTCAATAAGAATGTCACCTTGCTAGAGGATTTTACAAATAAGACTGTTAAGTCCACTCGGTTAAGAGATTTTCTGCTACTTCTCAAAATAACAGTAATAAAAATATATCTGCAACTTCACATCTAAAAATGTTGAAGCAGATTCTTATTTTCTCAATACAATCAATTCACAGGACTTATCTTGTCCCTCTGCTAGGCTCTATACTCTGTTATCAAAACAGGTATTCAAGCTTATGTGCTCAGTAATCACTATGTAGCATCCATGTGCATACACTTACCCGCATTCATTGTTTATCAACAGTTTCCTATTTATAAACAATCTTCCAACCACTTAATCTCCTTGATCACATTTCCCATGATCAATCATAGCCATCAGATCTTCAATCTTGTCCAGGTTCAATGTATCCTTCGATCTGAAAACATTTTACCCTGCCTTGGAACTTGTGTTAGGGTATTGCGGTTCAATCTGAGTTGTAGATCTTCCTACCGATCTTTCTTTACCATAGATTCTTTAACAATCTTCATACACGGCTTACCAATCATTTAATCCGCTCCAGCTCATCAGCTTCCTTCATTAAATATCACATGTAAACATTTAATGCATTCTGTTATAGCTCGGTTGTAACTCGGTAAATACTAAACTTCACTCGGTAGACATTCTACTTTCATTAATCGATAGCGATAACCTTAGGGTTTACCGACTAGGTTCCTTAGGGTTTATCGACTAGTTTCTTTACTCGGTAACATAGTATAGTATTAACCTTTCAAACAATAGCATATGTAGGATATCAAAACAAACTAAACATCATGATCTCATCATTGTCTAACTCGGTAATAGTTGTCCATTGAATAACTTATTCTTCCCCTTATTCATCACATTTTTTATGTGTCTTTTACCGACATCTTTATACTCATCAAATCATACTTCTTAAGATATGACAACATCATACTAAATTAGAAAATCAATTTCTTGACATCAATGACAAAATAATAATATTAAGACAGTAATCATCCTTAATCAGTTATATCCATAGTCATCAACAACCTTCTCAATATCCTTATTGAAATGCCAGCAATCTCTCATTGTAATTGGAATGCCAACCTTCTTCTTGTCTGTTATAATGCTAACAATCTCCCCCTTTGGCATTGATGGCAAAACCAATTGATTTGACTTTACTGATTCGGATTCAGATTGCTGTGAAATTCTGAAATGCTCTCCCTCTGTCATTAGTCTTCTCCCCGGTTCTGAAATGTAGTCTTCTCCTTCGGTCAGTAGACTTCTCCCCCATACATTAGTCTTCTCCCCCTTTGATAACAATGCCAAAAAATGAAAAGAACTAAAAACATAATTTCTTTCTCTGAGAAGTGAATTCCATGCTGTTATGTATCAATTCAGTCTTGGTCAAAGCATTTTGTCTTCAATTCATGTTCCCTGTTTATTGTTTCCTACACACCTTTAGAAAACCTCCTAAAGTGTGTAAATCAGCATCAACTCCTAAAAGATATTCTATAGATTCATCAAATTGATGCTTTCACCAAACTCTGTTAGTGAATGGAAGATAGGGGTAGGACCCCTAACTGACTTCTGAGATACTCAAAAGTGTCATTTGGCAGTGGCTTGGTGAAGATGTCTACAATTTGTTCCTTTGTGCTAACATACTCCAAAACCACTTTCTTCTCTTGAACTTCTTCTCTAAGATAATGATATTTGATAGAGATGTTCTTTGTCTTAGAGTGCATAACAGGATTCTTTGAAATGTTAATGGCACTAGTGTTATCACAGAATATACTTACTGGCTCGGTAACTTGCTCATTTATACCTTCCAATAGTTGTTTGATCCATGCTATATTGGTGCAATTCAGTGCTGCAACAACATATTCAGCTTCTGTTATTGACTGAGAAACATATCCTTGTTTCTTGCTAAGCCAACTCACTAGTCTTTCTCCTAAAAAGAAAGCTCCTCCACTTGTGCTTTTCCCGTCATCAATGTTGTCTGCCCAATCAGCATCAGTATAAACTTTTAAATCAAAAACATTTCCTTTCCGATATACTAAGCCATAATGTTCAGTGCCTTTTAAATATCTGAAAATTCTTTTGATTGTCGTCATGTGTGTTTCCTTAGGATCTACAGAAAATCTTGCAACAATACCTACTGCATGTGCTATATCTGGCCTACTGTGAACAACATATTGCAACTTTCCAATCATAGATCGGTAAAGTGTCTCATCAACAGATGCAGATTCATCATTCTTTGATAGTTTACAGTTGGTATTCATAGGAGTACTTACTGGTTTTGAATCCTCCATTCTAAATTTCTTCAAGATTTCCTTTATGTACTTGGATTGGGTAATGAAAATCTTATCTTTCATTTGTAGTATCTGCAGACCTATAAAATATTTTATCTCATCGATTAATGACATCTCAAATTCTTTACTCATTTCATTTCCAAAGTTCTTGCATAGAGAGTCATTTCCACTAAAGATAATATCATCAACAAATATGGCTGAGATCAGTATTCCATTTTCATCATTCTTCATGTAAATATTGTTGTTTTCACTTGTTCTTATGAAACCAATTTTGATTAAATATGAGTGCAATCTCTCATACCATGCTCTAGGTGCTTGTTTCAGACCATATAAAGCTTTGTTCAATTTACATACCTGATCATTATTTTTTCCTTCAACAAATCCTTCAAGTTGTTCAATAAAAACTTCTTCTTCTAATATACCATTCAGAAATGCAGATTTGACATCCATTTGATATACCTTGAAATTCTTGTAAGCAGCATATGCCAACAATGTTCTTACTCCTTCAAGTCTTGCCACAGGTGCAAAAGTCTCACCATAATCAATTCCTTCTTCTTGGGCATAACCTTTGCAAACTAGTCTTGCTTTATTCCGAATGACCTCACCTTTTTCATTTAGCTTGTTTATGAAGATCCACTTTGTACCAATTACATTTTTGTCCTTAGGTCTTGGGACCAGTGTCCATGTGTCATTCTTCTTGATTTGATCAATCTCTTCTGTCATAGCATTTATCCAATCTTCACTATTAAATGCCTCTTTCACTATTCTTAGTTCAAATTCAGATATTAGACATGTGTTCTGTCTCAGTTTGTTCCTTGTCATCACTGGATCATTCTTATCTCCTATAATCTGACTTGGTGCATGATTCCTTCTAACATACTTGGCTAATACAGGCTTGGTAGGCTCTGTATGATCTTCTTCATCACTCGGCAACTGGATATTCTCTTCATTTTCTTCAGCAGTCTTCTCGGTAGGACTTCTTAGTTGAACATAGACAAATCCTTCATAATCTTCTAGTTCTTTGGAGTTTCCTTCATCATTTCTTTCTGCAAATTCATCAATTTTCACATTTGCACTTTCTACTATTTTGTTAGATGATTTGATCAAACATTTAAATGCTTTGCTTCTAGAAGAATAACCTAGAAATGTTCCTTCTTCATTTTTCTGATCAAACTTACCATTTCTATCATCTTTATGAACATAGCATCTACTCCCAAATATTTTAAAATAACTTACATTAGGTTTCTTGTCATACCAGATTTCATAAGGTGTCTTCAAAGTTCCTTTCTTCAGTTGTACTCGGTTCAGGGTGTAAACTGTTGTGCTTATTGCTTCTCTCCAAAATGTTTGTGGAATTTTCTTTTCAATCATCAAGGTTCTGGCACAATCCACAATAGATCTATTCCTTCTCTCAGCTATCCCATTTTGCTGTGGAGTTCTCGGTGTAGATACTTGTCTTTTTATACCATGATCATTGCAAAATAAGTTGAACTCATCAGAAGTAAACTCTCCTCCTCTATCTGATCTGAGACATTTCAGTTGTCTTCCTGTTTCATTTTCAACTCTAGCCTTGTACCATTTAAACATTTGAAAAGCTTTTGATTTTTCTTTTAAAAACATTACTGACATCATCCTTGAGTAATCATCCACAAATAATATGAAATATTTATCACCATAATAACTCTGAACTTTCATAGGACCACAAAGATCAGTATGCACAAGATCTAAAATTCCCTTAGAAGTGTAGGACTTACTTGTAAAGCTTGATCTTGTCATCTTACCCATCTAGCATCCTCGGCACATAGCATTCTCAGGTTTTTCAAGACTCGGTAGACCTCTTACTCGGTTCTTCTTAATTATTTTGATCAGATTATCAAAATTAACATGACAAAACCTTTTATGCCATAACCAGGTATCATCTATCCTTGCATATAGACATTTATTCCGAGTTGAGTCAAGATGAAATGTATTACCTCTTGTTTGTGTCCTAGTAGCAGCTAACTTTCCATGCTTGTCATGAACTTTGACAATTCCTTTTTCAAACTCTATTCGGTAACCTATGTTGTTTAGCTGTGCTACACTCAACAAATTGTATTTCAAACCTTCAACCCAATAAACATCATTACATTTAGCATTGTCAAGAAGTATTATGAATCCTTTACCTCTTATCGGACATGGTGCATCATTACCAAATCTTACATAGCCTCCATCATAATCATCTAATTTAATAAACTTGTGTTTATCACCTGTCATGTGATGTGAGCAACCACTATCTATGATCCAAGAATCATTAGTATTTATATGAGATATTAAAGTTTTTTCTTCATACCTTTCTTCATCTGATCCATCTTTGATAGCCACATAAACAACTTCCTCTGTATCAGTTTCATCTGATTTATCATCATTAGATTCCTCATCAGCTATTAGGCATGTCTTTTTATCTCTTCTCCTGAAGTCTTAGTGTCCTCTGTAATGATTATCTTTCTGTCTGTCATCTCGGTAATCTCTCTTTTCACTAGATTCTTTGTCAAGACAGTTAGAAGCCATATGTCCTATCTTATCACAATTGAAACATTTTAAAGGTAGCTTTCCTTTATACTTACCTTTTCCTCTCGGTAGCCTTCTGGCTAATAGTGCTTCAAACTCTTCTTGCTTCTTGATTTCTTCATACAGTTTGTGTATTGCTTCCATGTTCTTTCGAAATATTTCACTTGCTCCACTGTGATCTCCTTCAGAGTACTTATACTTTCTTTCATTATAATCATTAGATTCATCAAGATGAAAAGAACTAAATGCAGATTCAACTTTATTTACCGATGACCCACTGTTATCAAAGTTACTTAACTCAAATGCATGTAGCTTACCAATAGTAGCATCTAAAGAAACTGGCATATTGGGTACCGACCTTAATTCATTGATTGCAGGGACTCGGATTGCATAGGCAGGTAGAAGGGTTCTCAGCATCTTACTTGTTACATCCTTTTCTTCAATAGTTCCACCTACTCCTTTGATTTGATTTACAATCTCCTTTAGTCTTGTACTATTCTGGGTTATGTTCTCACCTTCATTCATCCTCATAGATTCAAGTTGTCCTCTTAGACTATCCACTTTTTCTCTTTGAACATGTTCATCTCCACCATACACAGATATGAGCTTAGTCCACATTGCCTTTGCATCAGTACATCCTTCTAGATCATTAAACTCTGAGTCGGTCAATGCAGATGTTATTTCAATCATTGCTTGAATATGTTCTTGCTTTGCCTTTATCTCTTCCATTGTCAATGGATAGGTGTTCGGTGTGATGAAATCATTCTCCAGATAATAGACAACATATTCTCCAATCCTGATAGATGCAGCTTCATCCTTTTCTGCCATGTAGAGGAACTTGACTTATTCAGCTTCGGTGCATCCCTCTTATACATCTTTTGGATCTTTAACTCAAGTGCCTTTAAACTTTTCTTCCGGAGTCCAAAGCTTTGATACCAATTGATAGTTCTGATACTAAATATGATTAGTACAGATGCCAAGCTAACAATATGAGAGGGGGGGTGAATCATTCAAACTTAATCTTCAGTAAAAACAATAGATTCAACCTTGGTAACCCTATCAGAAAAATAGTAATGCATGCAGACCCATAAATAGATAAGATCACAAACATGTAACACCAGATTTAACGTGGAAACCCAAATAGGGAAAAACCACTGTGGGATTTCGGACCCACTAAGAAATATACTCTTCTAGAGTATGCTCGGTTAAAAGCAAATCCTGTTAAAGATTACAAACACATTGCTAGATGTGACCCGGTTAAGGGATTTCCCTTAGATTTGTTAGGATCTTCACCTTGTTAGAAGTGACCTTGTTAAAAGATTTCAAACACTCAATAAGAATGTCACCTTGCTAGAGGATTTTACAAATAAGACTGTTAAGTCCACTCGGTTAAGAGATTTTCTGCTACTTCTCAAAATAATAGTAATAAAAATATGTCTCAACTTCACATCTAAAAATGTTGAAGTGGATTCTTATTTGCTCAATACAATCAATTCATACGACTTATGTTGTCCCTCTGCTAGGCTCTATACTCTGTTATCAAAATAGGTCTTCAAGCTTCTGTGCTTGGTAATCACTATGTAGCATCCTTGTGCATACACTTGCTTGCATTCATTGTTTATCAACAATTTCCTATTTATAAACAATCTTCCAACCACTTAATCTCCTTGATCACATTTCCCATGATCAATCATAGCCATCAGATCTTCAATCTTGTCTAGGTTCAATGTATCCTTCGATCTGAAAACGTTTTACCCCACCTTGGAACTTGCATTTTCACCTTGGAACTTGTGTTAGGGTATTGCGGTTCAATCTGAGCTGTAGATCTTCCTACCGATCTTTCTTTACCATAGATTCTTTAACAATCTTCATACACAGCTTACCAATCATTTAATCTGCTCCAACTCATCAACTTCCTTTATTAAATATCACATGTAAACATTTAATGCATTCTATTATAGCTCAGTTGTAACTCGGTAAATACTAAACTTCACTCAGTAGACATTCTGCCTTCATTAACCGATAGCGATAACCTTAGGGTTTACTGACTAGGTTCCTTAGGGTTTACCAACTAGGTTCTTTACTCGGTAACATAGTATAGTATTAACCTTTCAAACAATAGCATATGTAAGATATCAAAACAATCTAAACATCATGATCTCATCATTGTCTAACTCAGTAATAGTTGCCCATTGAATAACTTATTCTTCCCCTTATTCATCACATTATTTATGTTTCTTTTATCGACATCTTTATACTCATCCAATCATACTTCTTAAGATATGACAACATCATACTGAATTAGAAAATCAATTTCTTGACATCAATGACAAAATAATAATATTAAGATAGTAATCATCCTTAATCAGTTATATCCATAGTCATCAACAACCTTCTCAATATTCTTATTGAAATGCCAACAATCTCTCATTGTAATTGGAATGCCAACCTTCTTCTTGTCTGTTATAATGCCAACATAAGGAACCATTCCCTAAACATGACAAGGGAAAAGCCAAAGCCACCGATGAGCAAGCCAGCTATACCAAAGCATCCTCTAACTATGATTCAACTATTAATTACATTTTGATGGACAACTATGTTTCTACTATTATCATAAAGGAAAAAATGCTTGAAAGTTCTACCCAAAAACCCAAAGTTGTCCTAAAAGGAATTGGACCTTCTTCTGAATCTACCTGTGAATGTAATGTCACAACTCGTCAAGGTAAAGTCACCCTGCAAGGTACTCCAACTAAAACTACCATTTCCTCATCGACCAAACTTGAGTACAACTTAGTAGAACAGTTAGGGAGGACACCCACGCTTATCTCCATCCTTGAGCTTTTACACATATCCCCCGCACATAAAGTCATCCTTGATAAAAAATTTGAGAGAATCGTTTGTGCCCACTGATCTGAACATGGACTAGTTTCAAGCCATGGTGGGATATATTTCCATTCCACATTCCCTTACATTCATCAAAGTTGATGATGCCTTCATAAGCCAACCGCATAATGCACCTTTACACATTGAATCCTTCCTACACAAACATCGAATAAAACGAGTCCTGGTAGATGGAGGAGCCTGTCTGAACATTTGTACATTGAATACTCTTGAGCAATTGGGATATTCTCAAAAGGTTTCTAAATTCTACACATGCAATCACCATTAAATCATATGATGATGAAGAGCGTTCATCTAAAGGCACAGTCACCTTACCTCTCAAATTAGGGTCGGTTACTAAGGATGTGGTTTGTCAAGTCCTAGACCTAGATCTCACATACAACACACTCTTGGGATGCCAATGGATTCCTAAAATGAGAGTTGTTCCTTCAACATATCATCGATGTATCAAGTTCCCACATAATAGAGTTGAAGTGACCATCAAAGATGATCCAAACCCATTCATATATTGCAACAATCTATAGTCAAAATAAAAAACAATAGTCCCAATCAATCGAGAAGAAAGTCCATCAACAACATATGTGGATCCCGAATCCTTGAAAGCATCTACATAAAAGCAAGCAAAGCTCAAAGAAAAGTTCAAGGTTAAAGACATGGGATGTGATGAGTATATCTTTCATGTTGATCAACTCCCACTATTTCCTAACACATTTAGTCAACAGGAACAATCTATAAACAATTTGTAAGGAATTGGGTCTGAACCACCTAGTGTTGTGGCTACTAAGTCTGAATGCAAATGTCCTCTAGTGGTGCAAGAAACTCTTGATATCAATAGTCCTAAGAATGGTTCTAGCGAAGAATCTATTGAGTGTATCGCCAACCCTCTTGAGAACTCACATAGCTTTACCATTTCATCCACTCATTCTATTTCCACTCCGCTCCTAGACTTGGATCAACAAGAATTACAAAAGACCTTACTCATTAGGGATAAAAAATCAAGCTTTGAAAAGGAAAATCTAAAAGTCAAAAATAAAGAGAAGTCCTTCAGTACAAATCAAAAGCTATTGGACTCTACAAAAATCAAAGTCAAGGATAAAAATCCTATGAAAAAAAAAGAACAAGAGTTGATCTCCCCTAATATCAAAATAACTGGGGGCAAAAGTTCTAAAATTTCAAGTCAAAAAGAATACTTGTTGATACTAAGTCTCCACCAAGGCATGATACTTTCACTTATTTTCGCAATCATAAGCCTTCATAACTTATCCACTTGTTTCACACATCCTTTCCCTTCTAGCGATACATCATGGACCTTTAATGGAGCTTCCTCAAGGGACTTTGTAATGGACCAATAGAGAAAACATATGGACCTTAGCCACTACAAAACAATCAACCACAAAATCATAGCTTCATGAGAGACCTTTCAACATAGCATTTATCTCAAAAGTTGCTTATAATGAATGATCAATTAGAACAAAGAGCTAATAGAGATGAATTGCAATACATGATCACAGTCTTAAACACCAAAATCAAGGGGTAATTTTCACATGAATATGTCAAGTACAAAGTGTTTTGCAGCTAATTACAGTTACAACGTCAGAGAACTAGTGAAGAATACAATCACTTGCAAAGACAGTGGTATCATTCTTACTCAAAGTGCATTTAGATGAGATAAAGTCAGTCATTCAGCACAGAGGCAAATAACAGTCAAGGGCAATCAACATTAAACTAAAAAAAGTATGTAGGGGCTAGTTTTTTTGGATTGTAGTAATAAATATTGGTACATAAGTTTGATAACAATTGTGGTAGTAATGAATTAAGTGAGCCAAGATTGAGATAAAGACCACTATGTAGGTTGCATAAGACCGCATGTCTTCTAATGATTTCTAGCTCTTCAAAAAGAAGAGAACGATTAATGACATGCAATGCATGTACCACTTAACAAAGGATATAATATTAATTTTAAAACAATATAAATGGGAGACTAGAAAACCTTTTAAATAGCTCTTTAAGCTCCCATTAAGAGGCATAGTACATAATCTTATCTACATATTATATTCAAACTAAAATTCATCCATAAAATAAGAAAAATCCTACACATATCCTTCCTCTTATGAAGAATTTTGAACATTAAAAGAAGGAATTTGATTGTAGACTTCATTTTTCATAAATTCAAAATCAAATGTCACCCATGATCCAACTTCACATATACAAGTTAGCAATGGGGATATTGTGAAGCCTAATATTTTTAGAACTTTGAAGCTGCAAACTAGGCTTTGAATTGTAATCTAGACTTGAGTATTTTTTATTTGACTATCAAATTATCTTTTATATCTTATAAGATCATCTTATTTTATTATGATTTCATCCTATTCATTATTGGAAACCATTAATCTTTGGGAAAGATCCATATAAGATGTATGGGTACTTGAATATTAGAAAAATAATTGATTACAGTAATTAGGATCATACTATTCACCATACTATTTAGAAATTGAACCATAAGGAGGTGCACGCGAGGGATAAAATTTAGAATGATCATGTTATTATAACAAGACCCACCATGATTGCAACATTCTATCATGTCTACAACTGAACTATGCCTCTTTTATAAATCTATTCTTATTTTATGAAAGAAACTTTATCTCACCAATAGAGAAAACATGTGGACCTTAGCCACTAGTTACTACACCAATTGATTGCATCTTTTGTTCATCTTGGAAATCCTTATAGAAATATAAAAAATTTAGTTTCCAACAATATATTCATAACATTTTTAATGGATTGACCTTGGAATGCAAACCATAAGCATTGTGAAGGTGGCAGCTGCTTATTATGGCATAGTTATTGCAAGAATAGAAGGCACAGACAAATTATTATTGAACATGATTTGAATAACACTATTTTAATACTCATAAGAGAAGCCAAACCTGATTGGAAATGTGAACACCTCATCACTGAGTGTCTTGAACTCCACCCCAGGCTTGGCTACATACAACTTAGTAATATGTGAACAGGAAAACAATGTAGCAGACAGACTGGCTTCTTTAGACCCGTTTTTCGATCATATAAAAATATGGATGGATTTTCACAAAATTGTTGATGTGGTTAATGCCACTATACTTATTGACATAAGCCCTAATGATGAAAAATAATCCTAAGTTATCCTTTCTATTTCTTTCCATAGCCACACTTTCTGCCAATCATTTAATGTCTAGGCGACAGGTGTTTAATTATAATTTTAGTTGCACCTTCTCCAATTTCGACCCATGTTGTCCCTTTCATACTAGTTGGTGCAGAGCACCTAACACTCCAAGCATGCAATTTTATTTTCTTCTAAGTTTTATGTGTTGTCATTTATGATGTAATAATGGACCAACCATTTGGGACTCAGTAGAGCCATGGTTGAGTTGTCCAAGTTTTTTATTGTGTCATTTGTGTTCAGGATACCATCCACCTAGGAAGTTGTAATGCTAAGGTTGATCACAGGAGTAGTACTCTAGATCATTGTTATCATGTAATAGGGGTCTATTGCATTGTGTTTAGGTCTTCTAGGATTCTTGAGGGCCTTCAGGAGACATGAAATGCACTTGAATGCAAATTTGCATCTCAGGTGTCAAAAAGATGTGAAAGTTGTTGAGCAACATTTTGCAACTTTTTGTAAAAGTTGCATTTTTTATGATTGGCGTTGCAAAAATGGTTCAACCAAATAAACCATCAGCATATAAGCCAAAATATACTTCATTGTATGGGTTGGAGAATCTGGAATGCAAGAACAAGTTTTGTGTTTTCAAGAAATCTTGTTTTGTTCACCGTTTTAACAGTTTTCTACATTTTTGTTGCTTTGGTATAGTCCAATACCGACTTGACAGAAGGATCAAATTTTAGGGAATGATATTTAATTGAATTTACTTTCCAATAAGTTTGATTAGAAGGATTGATTGTCTTTAGTTGCAGAGATATCATTCATTCTTTGTAACTAGGTGTAAAAACCCTTGCATGGTAGGGTTTAGGAGCAAAATGGCTCTAACCTGAGCATCCATTGATGGAACCTTTTGAAATCAAGTTGAATGATAGGTTAGAGTCTATACATAAGTTTAGAATAGGTTTTCTTGTTTTCCATGCCTTTGTGGAGGAGATATAATGAAGCCCTACGCTCACAGTTGGGAGTTGGTGAGTTAGGACAGCAGAAGATGTGCAAATTCTGAGAACATGTGGATTGGTGGAAGACAAAATGTCACATGGTTGTAAATCCCTCTGAGTTCCCTTCAATAATCCTTTTTTTTTTTTGAGAAGATAGTTTGACTGGTGAAGGTTTTGAAGCACAACTTTCCAAGTCACCTGGGTAGACCAAAACCCTTGAAATTAGGACAAATTTGGTTCCCATATTTGTATGGAGAATTGAGATGCAGATTTGAAATATTGTTTGTAACCCTGAAAAGGGTATCCAAAACCATAATTTGTTTATGGCCTTTTTTGATAAGTTCAAACTAAGTCCTTAAAACTGCCAAAGGAGGGCTAATTGAATTAGGCCTATTTGAGCCCGGTAGAGACAAAGAAAGGCTACGAAACCATGGCGATGGGTTTGAAGATGATAAAAGCCTAAAAAGACTTAAAAGACACTATGTAGATGTATTTTGAGTCCATTGAATGAGGTTGGAGTGTTGTGATCCTTGCAGGAGTTGTTGGAGCTTTAGGAGTGGTGTGTGCATATTAAGGTGGCAACCTCAATAGGAGGAGTTGATTGTCTAAGACCAGTGGCTACACCTTGAAGGCAAGCCAAAGTGGTTCAGACCTTGGAGTTCTAAATAGAAAAAACCCTACTAAGTGCCATTGGATGGGCTTGAGTAGTTGAAGGATTGAGTAAGACAAGTCAATTAAGAAGGTGAATAGGAATAACTCCAAGACTCTTTGCATCAGAGTGGTATTAGAGCCATTATTTGAAAGATTTGGTGTATGTCAGATTATGAAAAATCGGAAGCATGTTCAATGCCTCCAAATGTAATGACTCCAAAAGCCATCCAATAGATGGTGGCAGAGATGATAGAAGGATTAAAGGATGCAGAAGGAAGTAAAGGAACCAAAGATGTTAAGAAGGAGAAGGGGAAGGTTAAAACAAAATGGGGAGATGAGACAGATGAAGAAGTGGAAGATGGAGAGGAACAAGAAGTAGTAGCAATGCCTCAAGACCAAAAACTATTCTTGCATGCAGTCAAATCCATCTCCAAAGATAACTTGGATGGATTACCCACCTAAAATATCAATGGAGAAGAGTTGCTAGATTGGATAGAGGCCCTAAATAATCATTTTGATTATAAGGAGGTAGCAGAGGAGAAAAGAGTAAATGTGGCCAAATCAAGATTGAGAGGATCAACATTAGTTTGGTGGAACATGATGCAAGAAGAAAGGGTACAAGAAGGTAAGAAGAAGATAACTTCATGGGAGCGTATGAAGATAAGGCTCAAGGCTCAATTCCTACCAGGAGATTATGAAGTTCAAATCCACAAGTGACTACAAAATCTGAAACAAAGGGAACTAGATGTCAATGCATACACTGAGGAATTCAACAAACTCAATTTGAGGGCTAGGAAGCATGAGAATGAAGTGGAGAAATTGGCCAGGTACATGAATGGCCTTAGACAAAACATACAAGATGAGATAAGTATCCTCACACTTGACATTGTTCATAAGTGTTTTCAGTTGGCCTTAAGGGTAGAGGAAAAGATCAAGAGGAGAAGTGAATAAAATTATAAACATAGAGGTGGTAAGAATTTTAGAGGTAGAGGGCAGCATTAATCAAGAAATGAAGAGAAGAAAAGCCAAGAAGGTAGTGGGGACTCACAAAGAGGAACATTAAGAGGATCCTTTAGAGGAAGAAGCAATTTTAGGGGCAGGTTTGGAAGCTCAGGAAGAGGAAATACAGTCTTCACCGGTAGGTGTTATCAATGCAATCAAGTTGGTCATACCATGAGTAGGTGCCCGGGAAAAGCCTCAAGTTCATCAAGCTCATACATGGGTGAAAGAAGGACTCAATTAATGCAAGAGGAGGACACTCAAAGTGAGACCTCTCCAATCAGCAAAGCAAGACCAGTGATAGATGAAGAAAACTTGATGATGAGAAGAAAAATACTCAAGATACCCCAAGCTCAAGACCCACCACAAAGGATAAGTTTGTTTAGGACCACTTGTAAGTCACATGGGAAAATTTGTAAGGTGATTGTGGATTCAGGTTCCATAGAGAATATTGTCTCAGTTGAAATGGTGGATAAACTCAAACTAAAAAGACTACCACATTTCACTCCTTATAAGGTATCATGGCTCAATCAGGGTCAACATGTCCTAGTTGATGAACAAGCATTAGTGGACTTTGAAATTGGTGAGTATAAGGATAAACTACTATGTGACATATTGCCTATGGATGCTTGTCATTTGCTATTGGCCATTCCATGGAAATATGATGTGAGAGCCAGTCATGATGGAGAAAAGAACAACTATCTCATCACCAAGAATGGAAAGAAATATCAAATGGACCCATCACTTCATCCAAAAGAGGAAAATAAAATAGGATCAAGTGTGATGCTGATGAGAGGTAAAGAGTTTCTCAAAGTATTAAAGCAAGAAGGTCATCAGGGCCATGCTATAGTGTTGAAGCTAAGGATGAAGATAAGGCAGATCCAATGTGGCAAGTGCCTCAAGAAGTGCAAGGTTTACTAAAATAATATGCAGAAGTTATAGGAGATGATATGCCTGATTCCTTGCCTCCAATGATAGATGTGAATCATCAAATAGACTTGATACCATGGGAAAATCTGCCTAACAAAGCGGCTTATAAAATGACACCTAGTCAAAATGAAGAGATCGCTAAACAAGTGCAAGAACTCTTAGATAAAGGGTTTATCAAGAATATTTTGAGTCCATGTGTTGTACCTACTGTATTAGTGCCTAAAAAGGGAGGAAAATGGAGAATGTGTATTGGATCAAGAGCAATCAATAAGATCACTATAAGGTACCGGTTTCCCATGCCAAGGATTGAGGACCCATTGGACAATCTAGGTGGAGCAAGCTACT
Organism: Cryptomeria japonica; assembly: GCF_030272615.1. Taxonomy (NCBI): domain Eukaryota; kingdom Viridiplantae; phylum Streptophyta; class Pinopsida; order Cupressales; family Cupressaceae; genus Cryptomeria; species Cryptomeria japonica. The sequence continues at coordinate 211,615,790 of NC_081407.1, forward strand.
TCACAAAGGTGGACTTGAAGTCTGGTTATCATTAGATAAGAATCAAACCTGGTGATGAACGGAAGACAACCTTTAGAACCAATGCAGGCCTATATAAGTGGTTGGTGATGTCATTTGGCCTCACCAATGCACCTAGTACCTTCCAAAGGCTCATGAAAGAAGTCTTAGTTGAGTTTATTGGTGGATTTTTTATTGTGTATCCTGATGACATTTTGATCTTCAGCAAGTCCAAGGAGGAACACCTCAAGCACGTGGAGATGGTCTTGAAGAAGTTGAAGGAGGCTCAACTCAAGATCAACCTTGAAAAATGTGAGTTTTTTAAAATAGAGTTAGTTTACCTTGGTTTTTTTATTTCTCAAGGATGTTTAAATATGGATCCAAGTAAGGTAGAAGCAATACTTGATTGGCCTATACCTAGGGGCATAAATGATGTTAGAAGTTTTCATGGTGTGTAGGGAAAAAAGCGAGACTAGGTTAACATGCCCTAATCCTACCTTTTGACACACATTACGGAATACGAAAGAGCCTAGAGGTATCACACAATTGGCTACTTCTTCTTGTGAAAGAGAGAGCCACGGGCTACCTATTAGGATTTATATTCCTTCGTTGAAATTGAAAGATAAAATGATGCAAGTTCAAGTCCTAATCCCAAAATACATGTACAAACGAATAACAAGATTGCAGAATTGAGATTAAACAATGAACAACAGTAACTATAAGGATGAAATAAGAATGCAAATGCATACCCGGAGTCAAAATCTGATTGAAAATGTTCAGGACGGGGGCGCGGGCACCACTGTCCTGATACAGTGCCGGAAACTGCTCCTGAAACTACTATCTTGCACTCTGGAAACTGTCAGAAATGCTGTCTGTCAGGAGGACCAGGGCGCCCAGCACCTCTGTCCCAGGGACCAGGGCGCCCAGCGCCCCTGTCCAGGTAGGACCAGGGCACCCCACGCCCCTGTCCAGGTCTTTTACTCTGCAATTTGATGTGGAGTGCTGTCTCGACCTGCTTTTCCCAGATCTGTCACCTGCGGCCTCGTACGAGTCCCGAAACCTGCACTTATATCTGAAAAGGGTATGGGCGGCTATATAGGGTTTTGCCTTAGTCAAACCCCTACTTCGGTGATTTCCACCTCCACGAATAGCCAAGTTGTATTGTAAAATGTATTGTGTGTGTAGACCTAGTGTGTGTGCAAGGTCCTAAAATGCAAGCAAGCAAACTAGAGCAACCTAGAAAGTAAACCCTAATTGCTTGTAAATGACGATGTAAATGCTCTAAATCAAGATGCAAAGTGATCTAAAGCATGAATAAAAGATATATTGAAGCTTATGCAAAGACATGAAAACAACATGAAATCGTACCCAACCCCCAAGGGAGGAGTACAAGCCAATCTTCAGTTGATAATCTCCTATTGTTCTTTAATGTCTTCCAAGCCCTAAATGGATGAATGAAATTGATAAATGCTTGATAGAAGGATGTTGAATGTTGTTGAAGTCTTCAAAGATCTGCTCTTTCGCTGCATATGAGGTTCCTGAAAACAAAAATCGGATCCTTTCAAATGAAGAAAGAGAGCTCTTATGTAGGAAACCCTAGATCGTAATTTCATCTTTTGGCCGACCTAGAGATTGAATTTCCCGCCAATTTCTTGGGGTTAAGCTTTATTTTATGATTGGATTGTGCTCCTAAAATTTCAAGAAAAATGTCCGGGACCATGTGCACTTCGGGCGCCACAGTCCCGACAACTTTTCACCAGATTTTCAGGGCCGTTGGATATGATGATTTTAGAGAGAATCCCGAAGTTACAGGTGATTTTGAGATGTTTTGACCCCCGAAACCAAGCCCCCAAGCTCAAAATAGGACTTAATTAGGGTTTTTGATTGAGTGATGTATTGGAGGAATAAAATGAAAAGGGCACGCTTTAACGAAAGGGCCCAACTTTATGATGTAGAGGACGATGAAATAGGACCTTAGACCTAATTAATTTGATTAATTAAGTGCTAAAGGAGAAATGCAATGCAAAATGTAAAATGCACCAAAGCGGGTGCTAAACTAGTAGTGAAATTGTACCACCATAGCAAGTGCGTACAATTTACGACGCTACATTTAGCCCCCACTTTAGCGGTCATATGAGTACTACGTGCATATGCAAGCTAAAGTACATAAAAGTAAACATCATTTGAAAAAGGATATATCCATAAGTTGTCGGACGAAGCCCCCAGCGGTATCTGCAGTACACAGTTAGGAACCACACCCTACAAAACACACGTTAGATCACAAAATCACCTAATGCTTACTAAGGAAAGTGATGAAATTTGTGAGTAGCTATATGCCCCCCTGTTTCGACTTGCTTATTAGGGAGGTGAAACAGGGTAGCATGTTTACTTACGATAAATTATGTAAGAGATTATTGATGAGGGGTGTTCACTGAATAGGCTTCATCAGAGCACTTTTTGGAACATCCCGAGAGTAGGGGAATGAAAATACGATTCCTACGAAACAAACGGCTCGAAAATCGCATCTCCCAAACTCAAGTTATGATGAAATGAGTGATAAAGGAAAATTAGGGTTTCGAAAGTAAAGGTAAAGAAATGAAAGTATATACTTTGAAAGTGACATTTGCATTTGTCACTTTGTTGATTTCAGAATACTATTCATTGCAGCGGAGCCCACATAGCCCTCATCATGCCTTCACGACAATCGGAGCATCCCGCGAGGAGTGAGATCCTGCGCCAGGCCGTGATCGACGACGAGCCACTGGACGAGGTGAGTTGACTGAATGTTGACTTTTGATTTTCCACATTTTGACTTTTTGTGATCATTTGCGGGCCCTGAAGTCTGACCCGGGCCCCACCCAGGGCGCCATGGTCCCTGTGGGGCGCCATGGTCCCCTCAGGGCGCCATGGTCCCTGACAGGGCGCCATGGTCCTTTCAGGGCGTAGGAGGATGCAGGTGAGGATGCCGACGAGGACGAGGATGAGGAGGATAGAGATGATGAGGAGGGGTCGGATGCAGCTCCCCACCATTCAGGAGATGATACCATAGCTCTAGATCCTCCTCTTATTCCCCAAAAGGGGGAACACGAGGCGATACGGAGACCTGTTTCTAGTACCGTCCAGCCTACACCCATCGTGCATAGATTATTTGAGCGAGGGGAGCCTAGTAGTTCCTAGTCACAGATGCTACCATATCATGATCCCTACTGGCATGAGGGAGATCCAGGTATAGTAGGTTTATATTGATTGATTAATGTTTTGATGATATAGAATGGTACTAATACAAAAATCTATTCTACTGCTACAGCAAATGTGCAGGAGTGGCGTTCCCTGATTCAGCAAGCAGTGACAGACATTTCCACAATGGCACAGATCCCTAGTTCCTCCCAGACTGCTTATAGGCCTCAGGGGAACGCGGGTCGGCATGAGGACTTGTTTTCCCCATTCCAAGTAGAGGTAGACATATGGAGGGAGAGACAAAGAGTCCTATCAGAGGACCTTCAGCGGGCGCGACGAGATCTAGCAGCTGCTCAGGCCGAGGCTACCTCCTATCACGTGATCCTTATGGATAGGGATCGTAGGAGTTCCTCTCGGAGTCACTCGCGGTCTATATCGCGCTACACACCTATGGGTCCACCTGCACGGCCAGATTAGGAGGGAACATCTAGTCGACACTCTCCAGCCACCAGCCCTAGGGATAGGAGATGATTTTATGATGTAGGATAGGTCACATTTTGGATGTACAGTGACCTATATTTGTATACGATCCACATATATATATATATATACATGCTTCTCGTTGTCTCAAATGTGTTATCTTTAATGCTTAAAACAATGTATATTTTGCTTTGATTAAATCTAATACATTTGGTAGATGTACATGTATATTCAGGATTTAATTTCCATGTGATTGATTTCTCAATGCTCCATGATTAAATTGATACATGTGTGACTTAATTAAAATATTTAATCAAGTACTACTTTGATGATAGGGAAGAAATATGCATTAAGTCTAAGAATCATATAACTAATGTGATTTAATTTTGAACTTAAACATGACATGATACGATCCTACTTAACACATAAGACATTGCGAAATATGCTAGCATAATGGAAATGTAAATCTTTTACAATTTACATAAATGAATTCAAGACAAACCATGAAGTAAGGAGACACGCTTGTCAAGAACGAAGCAATATAGATTAAACACCATAACATTTAATTCTATTTTGCTCTAATTAGGAGATACTAACATATTACCCAATGTTGAAGAACTAAAAAGAAAATAAATAAGGAATGAAGAATTAAGCATAATATCTACGCAAGTGCATAGCATTTATAGGTTCTTTAAGAGGCATACCATCCACATCCGCTATCTTGTAAGCACCTGATCCATAATCTTCAATAACGATGTATGGTCCAAGCCAATTAGGACTAAATTTTCCCTTTTATGCAGCTAAGGCATTCACATTGCACTAATTCTCATAGAGGACTAAGTCACCGACTAAGAAGGAACGTTGAATAACCTTATCATTATAGCTTCGTTGTAGAGTTTTGTGATACGCTTGAATATGCTCAAGAGCGTTTATATGTTGTTCATCAAGCATCTCAAGCTGTTGAAGTCGTTGTTCTCTATACGAGTCATCATCTACTATACCTTTGAGAGAAACCCTAAGTGATGGAATCTCCAACTCTAAAGGCATAATAGCGTCAGCACCATAAACAAGATTATAAGGAGTAGTTCCTGTAGCAATTCGTACATTCGTTCGGTAGGCCCAAAGAGCATAGATTAGTTGATTACTCCAATCCTTACCATGCTTATTCACGGTTTTGCGAAGAATTTGTTCAATTATCTTATTGGATGATTCAGCTTGACCATTTGACTGAGGATAGTATGGTGTAGAAAATTGATGTTTGATATGATACTTCTCGAGGAATTTCTTCACGTCCTTGTTCTTAAATGATGTCCCATTATCTGAGATTATAGTGGAAGGTATCCTGAATCGAGAAATGATGTTTTCTAGAAGAAATTGACAAATCACTTCAGCAGTAGTAGAGCGAAGGGGAATAGCTTCTACCCACTTCGTAAAGTAATCTGTTGCGGCTATAATGAAGGTGTGTCCTTGAGATGAAGGAGGAGAGATTTTACCAATGAGATCCAAACCCCATGCAGAGAAAGGCCAAGAAGCTACTTGAGAACGAAGTTCTTGGGTAGGAGCATGAAACAGATTATTATGTTGTTGACATTGATGACATTTCTTAACAAATGAAAAAGAATCCTTCTGCATAGTTTGCCAATAGTATCCCATACGAAGCAATCTTTGAACCAAGGATTTGCCTCCGAAATGCCCCCCACAGGCACCTAAATGTGCCTCTTCAAGAGCAACGGGGATTTCCAATTTGTTAAGACAGTGAAGGAGAAGACCATCATAACCCCTTCGGTAAAGGACATTAGAAAGAATGATATATCTAGCAGACAGCTTGCGGATTCTAGCCCTAGTGTTCCTATTGGCGGAATCAGGAAAGGTACCATCAGTCAAATATCTTACGATATGCGAATACCATTCGTCTGAATCTACAAAGTCACAACATGTTACCAAGCTAGAACCGTCTACAATAGCTGGAGAAATAAGGTTGTGAATAACAAATTTAAGATCAACCACAGGGTCCTCTAAAGATACAAGAGAAGCCACACATGCCATTGCGTCCGCATGTCGATTATCTTTTCGAGGAACAGGTTCCATGGTATAAGAATCGAATTTTTGTAATAAAGAGATAGCAAGATCTTTATATTGTGATAATTTGTCTTGTTTTGCTTGATACAGTCTTGTTACTTGTCTTATAATCAATTGAGAATCTCCATAAATATGTATGTGTTTTATGTTCAGAGCTAAGGCTGCTTTTATTCCTGCTATAAGAGCCTCATACTCAGCAATGTTATTGGTATACAGGAAATTTAGACGATAGGATAAGGGAATGGGTTTCCTTGTAGGAGAAATCAGAACAACACCTGTCCCCGATCCCGTACGACACTTAGAACCATCAAAGTATAATTCCCAAGTTTCATCTTTCTCTATAGAAAGAATGAAGTCATCGGGGAAAGACTCAGAATTAGGGAAGGAGAAAGGTGAAGGGGCCTCAACTAAGTGATCGGTCAATGCTTGCCCTTTAATTGCTCTTTGTGAAACAAATTTAAGGTCAAATTCAGTTAACATCATAACCCACTTAGCTAGGCGTCCTGATAAATCAGTTTTAGAGAAAAGATGCTTCAAAGGATCAAGCTTTACCATGACGTGGGCTTCCAAATTTAAAAGATAATGTCTCAATTTCTGAGTCGCAAACACTAAGGCCAAGCATTGTCTTTCTATCGCAGAATATCGGGTCTCATAATCGAGTAAGGTACGACTTATGTAATAAACCGGACATTCCTTACCATCTTTATCATGTTGTGCCAACAATGCTGCGAGAGCATGAGAGGAAGCAACTGTATACAGAAGGAAAGGTTTAGAAGGTTCAGCAGGTTGAAGAATAGGAGGACTAGCCAAATACACTTTTAAATCTTCAAATGCTTGCTGACAATCTTCGTTCCATTGAAAAGTGATATCCTTTTTAAGAAGTTGAGTAAAAGGAAAGGTACGATCCGCAAGTTGAGATACAAACCTACGAATAGCTTGAATCTTTCCTTGTAAGCTTTTAAGTTGAGACACATTTCTAGGAGGTGGCATGTTGACAATAGCATCTATTTTCTTAGTGTCCACCTCAATCCCACAATGCGAAACTATGAATCCTAATAGTTTTCCACTATCCACACCGAAAACACATTTTCAGGGATTCAAGCGCATGTGATATTTACGAACTCTTTCAAAGATTTGACGAAGGATTTTAATGTGATCTATGCAAAGAATGGATTTGGCTAAAATATCATCAACATAATCCTCTAAGATCTTATGCATATAATCATGAAAGATAAGGGTCATCGCTCGTTGATAAGTTGCACCGGCATTTTTAAGTCCAAAAGGCATCATTATCCAACAAAACGTACCCCAAGGAGTGGTGAAAGCGGTTTTAAATTGATCTTGAGGGTTAATGAAAATTTGATTGTATCTTGAAAAACCATCCATGAAGGATAACAAGGCATGTCCTGCCGTAGAATCAACTATCATGTCAATGTTGGGAAGAGGGAAATCATCTTTCAAGGAAGCCTTATTTAAATCTCGAAAATCGGTACACATTCTTATTTTGTTATCTGGTTTAGCCACAGCGACAATATTTGAAATCCATGGGGAATAGTCAATAGGGCGGATAAATCCAGCCTCCAATAATTTTTCAATCTCAGCCTTAACAAGCAGAGCCACCTTAGGATTCATTTTTTGAATCTTTTGTTTCATGGGCTTAGCATCAGGAACTAAGACAATGTTATGAGTAACAATCTTAGGATCTATACCAGGCATGTCAGAGTATGTCCAAGCAAAGATCTCAGGGAATTCATACAATAAATCTTCATATTGTTTTTGTTCCTCTTCATCCAAACATTTTCCAATTTTAATAACTTTCTCTTTATTGCAAGGATCCATCTTAACATCAGTGGTGTCACTTATGAGAAGATTACTTTGTTGAGGAGTATCCTTTAACTGAGGGAATTCTTTCACAATCTCATCATTATCGATCTCTTTTCCAAAATAGGCTTCAGTGTTCAAACAATAAGGGAGTCCCCTATTTTGATGATAACGAGGAAGAGTGTCATAGGCTCCCAAGAATTCAGCTAAAGCATCATCGGTAGGGAAGACATCCAAAGCACAGTCACCCAAAGGATCCCCATCAATATACTCAGGGTGTTGTATTGATAGAGATGTAGAAATAGCATTAACACTAATGCATGGTCTTTTAGAAGCTTTAGTGCGTTTGCAGGGATTATAGCCAAGTCCAAAGGCATAATTGTGAAAATTAGTCTCTAGAGGAACTTTTATCCCTTGTTCATGAGCACCACAACCTTTTCCATGATACCCATGCTTAGCAAAAATGCGAAAACCATGACCATAACGATCAGCCATTTCAGAAAGAGGAGGTGGTTTTTCATAAGACAAAGAATCAAACTCTTCATAATTAGAGGTGTGAGGAGAAGAAGTTTGAGAAGCGGCCACAAAATTATTACTCATAGGTTCAGGTAAGATTGACTGATTTTTAGCTTCTTCCTTCTTTTCAACTTTAAGCTCTCTAGAAGGAACCTTATATTCACCTACAAAGGTGGGATTGAAATCAAGAGATCCCCAATCATTTTTTGCGAGAACCTTCTCAGGATCAAAATCCTTCTTATGTGTAGATTCAAGTCGAGAAGAATCTTCTTCAGGAGCTCCAAACTCATCCAAAGAATTTTGATCATCAGAGAGCGAGGATTCATCGATAGGTATCTTGTTTAAAGAGTCATCACTGGATGAGGATGGCTTAGAAGAACCCCCTTTGGAAGTAGATGTTTGTAGACAAGCTTGGAAATTAGTATCACCTATCAAGGTATATGTCTTATTGTTATAAACAAATTTAACTTTTCTATGCAATGTAGAGGGGACAGCTTGCATACTGTGAATCCAAGGCCTCCCTAATAACAAGTTGTATGTTAAATTTCCCGACATAACATGGATAGGAGTAGGCAAAGTAACAGGTCCCACTGTGAGAGGTAAGGTGATAATACCTAATGATGTCTTAGCCACATTGTCAAAGCCTCGAATGGGATGAGAATCAAGCTCAATGAGAGATGTATCCACATTCATTTTATGCAATAGATTAATGCTACACACATTAAGGCCAGAGCCATTATCTACTAGTGTTCGTCTTATAGCAGTGTCTTTCATGATAACCACAATCATCAAGGGATCATATTGTTGTTGAATTTCACTAGTAGGCAACTCATCTTGGGTAAACACAATTTGAGCCTTAGGATTCATCACAGAGTTAACCAAAGATGCTATATTACTAGATGTATTCGGTGGAGGAACATTCAAATCTTTCAAGGCATCTTGTAACACTCCATGTTGAGCGGAAGAAGTTTGAATCAAATCCCAGAGGGATATCTTAGCAGGGGTAGCTTTAAGTTGTTCTATGAGATCATATTCCTTACCCATAACTTGTGAAATACGGGGAGCTTGTGGAAGAATTGGTTGAGGATTAGGAAGAGAAACTGGAATAATGGGAGGAGGATTAGGCTGCCTATTATTTCTGGTGTGATAAGTATGGGCAACCGCATGATAACTCTCTCTAGTTATTTGCTTGGCATAACTATAAGGACTTATAGGTTTTCTTCCTTGCACGGTGATAATTGGTTTATTCAGAGTACGAAAGGAATCATGATCATACCCTCCTTGGATAGTAAGGAGAGGTGATTTAGGAATTTGAAAGGTGGGAGAAGGATAAGCACCTTGGACTTCAAAGAGAGGCTTGTTATGCTCATTCAGGTTTATCATGTTAACCAATTTAGAAGTCTTGTTCTTATTTAAAGATTTCGATAAAGCCACAAAGTCATCAAGAGCATCATCCAACAAAGCATGATCATATCGATTAAAAGGTATATCTTTTGATTCAAAAGGAGACATCTCCTCATAGAGGGGATTATTGAACACAACCATGTTACTAGATTCAGTGGAAGAGTTGATAGGAATGTACCCTTGAGAGGAACCATTCAACTTATCTTTCTCATCACATCTAAATGGCATAGTAACAAGGTTTATGAGTTTTTGGTAAAATGAAGGTTTGGCATATTTAGGGTTTAAAAACTCATCTAAAGCTTCATCTAATTCATCTTGGCTATACTCATAATAATCATCAAAAGCGTGAACATTTTGCAAATAAAAATCTGACATTTTGAAATAAAGGTTGCATAAAATTTAAACATACAATGCAAAGAAACACATTTTTTTTTTCTTTTTAATGAAAATGAAATGAAAAAACACTAAATCTAGATCTAGATCTAACAAATGCAATGCAAGAGGAAGCAATGATAGATTCACGTCGGGTTCACCAAAATGTGTAGGGGAAAAAGCGAGACTAGGTTAACATGCCCTAATCCTACCTTTTGACACACATTACGGAATACGAAAGAGCCTAGAGGTATCACACAATTGGCTACTTCTTCTTGTGAAAGAGAGAGCCACGGGCTACCTATTAGGATTTCTATTCCTTCGTTGAAATTGAAAGATAAAATGATGCAAGTTCAAGTCCTAATCCCAAAATACATGTACAAACGAATAACAAGATTGCAGAATTGAGATTAAACAATGAACAGCTGTAACTATAAGGATGAAATAAGAATGCAGATGCATACCCGGAGTCAAAATCTGATTGAAAATGTTTGGGACGGGGGCGTGGGCGCCACTGTCCTGATACAGTGCCGAAAATTGCTCTTGAAACTGCTATCTTGCACTCTGGAAACTATCGGAAATGTTGTCTGTCAGGAGGACCAGGGCGCCCAGCGCCTCTATCCCAGGGGCCAGGGTGCCCAGCGCCCCTATCCAGGCAGGACCAGGGCACCCCATGCCCCTATCCACGTCTTTTACTTTGCAATTTGATGTGGAGTGCTGTCTCGACCTGCTTTTCTCGGATCTGTCACCTGCGGCGTCGTCCGAGTCCCGAAACCTGCACTTATATCTGAAAAGGGTATGGACGGCTATATAGGGTTTTGCCTTAGTCAAACCCCTACTTCGGTGATTTCCACCTCCACAAATAGCCAAATTGTATTGTAAAATGTATTGTGTGTGCAGACCTAGTGTGTGTGCAAGGTTCTAAAATGCAAGCAAGCAAACTAGAGCAACCTAGAAAGTAAACCCTAATTGATTGTAAATGACGATGTAAATGCTCTAAATCAAGATGCAAAGTGATCTAAAGCATGAATAAAGGATATATTGAAGCTTATGCAAAGACATGAAAACAACATGAAATCATACCCAACCCCCAAGGGAGGAGTACAAGCCAATCTTCAGTCGGTAATCTCCTATTGTTCTTCAATGTCTTCCAAGCCCTAAATGGATGAATGAAATTGATAAATGCTTGATAGAAGGATGTTGAATGTTGTTGAAGTCTTCAAAGATCTGCTCTTTCGCTACATATGAGGTTCCTGAAAACAAAAATCGGATCCTTTCAAATGAAGAAAGAGAGCTCTTATGTAGGAAACCCTAGATCATAATTTCGTCTTTTGGCCGACCTAGAGATTGAATTTCCTGCCAATTTCTTGGGGTTAAGCTTTATTTTATGATTGGATTGTGCTCCTAAAATTTCAAGAAAAATGTCCGGGACCATGTGCACTCTGGGCGCCACGGTCCCGACAACTTTTCACCAAATTTTCAGGGCCGTCGGATATGATGATTTTAGAGAGAATCCCGAAGTTACAGGTGATTTCGAGATGTTTTGACCCCCGAAACCAAGCCCCCAAGCTCAAAATAGGACTTAATTAGGGTTTTTGATTGAGTGATGTATTGGAGGAATAAAATGAAAAGGGCATGCTTTAATGAAAGGGCCCAACTTTATGATGTAGAGGACGATGAAATAGGACCTTAGACCTAATTAATTTGATTAATTAAGTGCTAAAGGAGAAATGCAATGCAAAATGTAAAATGCACCAAAGCGGGTGCTAAACTAGGTGTGAAATTGTACCACCATAGCAAGTGCGTACAATTTACAACGCTACACATGGAATAGCATCTTTTTATAGGAAGTTTATGAGAAACTTTAGCCATGTTTGTACTCCTATACTCAACACTATTAAAGGAGGGATTAAATGTCACTTTAAATAGACATAGGAAGCCAATAAGGGGTTTGAAATGTTGAAACCCAAGATAGCAGAGCTGCCAACCCTTAGATTGCCTGATTTCAATCAATTGTTTACAGTAGAATGTGATGCTATCCAAAGGGCAATAGAGGCAGTTTTAAGCCAAGAGGGTCATCCTATAGCCTTCTTCATAGAGAGGTTAAATGAAGCTAAGAAAAGGTACTCCACATATGACTTGGAGTTGTATACAATGGTACAAGCATTGAAGAAGTGGTGTCATTACTTGCTGCCCAAAGAATTTGTAGTTTTTACTGACAACCATGCCCTTAGTTTCCTCAATGGGCAAGAGAAGTTGAACCAGAGACACCTAAAGTGGGTTGAATACCTACAATCCTACACCTTCACTATTAAGCACAAAAAGGGCACAACAAACAAGGTAGTTGATGCATTAAGTAGGAGAGTCATGACTATGTAGGAGATACAATTGCAAAGTGTAGGTTTGAGTGAGTTAAAAGACCTCTACAAGGATGATAAGGATTTTACAAAGATTTATAGTGTTTGTTCCTAATTTTCTAACACCTCACATGTCTCTTATTCAGAATATATGATGCAGGCGGGTTTGTTGTTCAACGGACATCTTCTTTGCATACCCCAATGTTCTATGAGACAAAATATTATCCAATAAAAGCATCGAGGAGGTCTAGGGGGTCATTTTGGCATAGATAAGATTTTGGAGCAGGTTGGTAGGTTTTATTATTGGCCCAAGTTGCAATCAGAAGTGAGAAGGTTTGTAGAGAAATGTACAATTTGCCAAAGAGAAAAAGGATCATCAAGTAATGCAGGTCTATACCAACCCTTGGTCATCCCTCGGAGGCCTTGGGAGTGTTTGAGCATGGATTTTGTATTAGGCTTTCCAAGAATTCCAAGGGAATTTGATAGTGTGTATGTGGTGGTAGATTGGTTCAACAAAATGGTACATTGTATAACTCTCACGAGCACCAATGATGCCACCTATATTGTAGACCTGTTATTCAAGGAGATAGTCAGAATTCATGGTCTTCCAATCAGCATTGTTAGTGATAAAGATGTGAAGTTTCTAAGCCACTTTTGGAGGACACTTTGGAGGAAGTTGGGCACCAAGTTATCCTTTTCATATGCCTATCATCCTCAATTAGATGGTCAGACAGAGGTAGTCAACAGATCATTGGGTAACCTGCTAAGATGTCTTACAAAACAACATGGGCAAACTTGGGATCTAGTACTCGGTCAGGTAGAATATGTATACAATGACTCAATGAACCAAAGCACAAGTAAAAGTCCCTTTGAGATAGTGTATGGATTTCATCCTAGGGGAATATTAGAGCTCGTAGATCTCAGTACTATGGCACCTAAGAGTGCACAAGGTGAGAAATTTGCAGAAGGTATTAAAGAGGTGCATGATAAGGTAAGTCAGTCCTTACAACAAAAATCCGAGCAATATAAGGTGCATGCTGATAAAACAAGAAGGAATGTGCAATTTAAAGTTGGAGAGTTAATGTTAGCATACCTTAGGAAGGAGAGACTTCCAAAAGGGCAGCCTACCAAGCTCATGATGAAGAAGATTGGACCTCTCAAGGTGGTGCACAAATATGGATAAAATGCATATGAAGTTGAACTCCCTCCCACCCTGGGTATTTATCCTATCTTTAATGTATGTGATCTCTATCCATACAAGGGAGAGTTACAAACAATTTAGTTGGACATGTCATCACCGGTTAATGAAGATTGGGTGAGGGATTTTCCACCAAGCCAATTGGTCAAGTTGGAGAGTATCTTGGATACCAAGGTAGTAAAGAAGACAAGGAAGGGAGTCTACAAGCATTATCTTGTCAAGTGGGCATGGTTACCTGATTCAGATGCTATGTGGATGTCAGAATCAGATATACTTCAACATGGAGTGGAGATTGCAGACCTCTTAACTCAAGGGACTTGAGTTCTTTGTCCCAGGGGAGTATGGTGCAGGGCACCTAACACTCCAAGCATGCAATTTTATTTTCTTCTAAGTTTTGTGTGTTGTCATTTATGATGTAATAATGGACCAACCATTTGGGACTCAGTAGAGCCATGGTTGAGTTGTCCAAGTTTTTGATTGTGTCATTTGTGTTTAGGATGCCATCCACCTAGGAAGTTGTAATGCTAAGGTTGATCACAGGAGTAGTGCTCTAGATCATTGTTATCATGTAATAGGGGTCTATTGCATTATGTTTAGGTCTTATAAGATTCTTGAGGGACTTTAGGAGCCTTTAAATGCACTTGAATGCAAAGTTGCATCGCAGGTGTCAAAAAGATGTAAAAGTTGTTGAGCAACATTTTGCAACTTTTTGTAAAAGTTGCCTTTTTTATGATTGGCATTGCAAAGTTGGTTCAACCAACTAAAACATCAACATATAATCCAAAATATACTTCATTGTATGGGTTGGAGGATCTGAAATGTAAGAACAAGTTTTGCGTTTTCAAGAAATCTTGTTTTGTTCACCGTTTGGACAGTTTTCTACATTTTTGTTGCTTTGGTATGGTCCAGTACGGACTTGACAGAAGGATCACATTGTAGGGCATTGGAGTCCAATAAGTTTTATTAGCAAGACTGATTGTCTTTCGTTTCAGAGATATCATCCATTATGTGTAACTAGGTGTAAAAACCCTTGCATAGTAGGGTTTAGGAGCAAAATGGCTCTAACCTGAGCATCCATTGATGGCACCTATTGAAATCAAGTGGAATGATAGGTTAGGTTCTATAAATAAGTTTAGAATAGGTTTTGTTGTTTTGCAGGCCTTTGTGGAGGAGATACAATGAAGCCCTAGGCTCACTGCTAGGAGTTGGTGAGTTAGGACAGCAGAAGATGTGCAAATTCTAAGCACGTGGATTGGTGGAAGACAAAATGTCACATGGCTGGAAAGCCCTCTGAGTGCCCTTCAAGAATCCTAAATTGTTTTTGTTGGCATTTGCATGAAGATTGCATTAATGATATGTTATGTTATCATTGATGTCAATTGAACTGGTAATGGTATTTATGATATTGCTGATATTGTTGTTGTTATTGATATTGTCTTGTAACCGGTAGGAAAATCTTTGAGGAAGATGTTGTAAACCGGTATATAAGTTTGTGATTTGAACTAGTAAATCGATGTATAAGGTTAAACTCTTTCTATGCAATGTAACCAGTAAACCCTACCAGTTATTTTTGTTAAACCCTAACTGATCAAGTTTGCTGACCTTTAAGATCTAATGATGAGCGGTAATGATGGAAACACGTGTGATCATTGTATGAGGATAAGTTCAGATTGTTTTGGCATGTTTATTTGTTTGTTTGATTGTTTAGGGAATGAGCAAAGTGGATTGCATCTAATGCATAGTGTGTGATGAGTTACAAGTCCGATGAAGTAATGATCATGGAGTGGTTGTAGTTTTCTTGAAGAATATGTATAGATTGCTATGTAAATCCAACGGTCACACTTGAACTGATTTATTTGTAATCTCTATGAAAGAATTAGGTTTTTGTTGTGTTACCGACCTAATTGATTTGTATTTAAGGTTGATGAAGTTGTTTGTAAAGTTGTTGGCAAAGTGTTGGTAGAAATCAGTTGAGTGTGTGGTTGCCTAACCGGAGAATGGATCTACAGTTTGAGTAAAGGCATATTGAAGCTTAAAAGGATCTGATCAAGCAAATATAGTGCTATTCAGACAGATCAAGAAAACCTGTTGTTTTCTAAGAATTACAGCATAACTGAAATCCCCTAACCGGGTAAGCTCTAACAAGCTTGGTTACTTCTTAAATCATCTAATAAGGTGATCCATTAGCTTGGATTCTCAAATCCTCTACCGAGGTTACTCCTAACAGGGTATTTGCTTTTCATCAAGGCATTTTGTAAATCCCTTAACCAGGTGATTCCTAACAGGATCAGTTCTTAGCTTTAATGAGATTGGCTCCTAACAGGGTGAACTTTAGAAGAGTTCAGATAGCTAACTTGTGAGTCTCATCTCACCGTGTTTTTAACCTATTTGGATTTTCCACGTATAAACATTTGTGTCATGTGGTGAATGTTTTTGTGGTTATGATCTTATTTGTTGATTTGAAAAACTTCTAATAAGGCATGATAACTAGAAGCATTGAGAGACTGAATATGTTGATATATGATTAAGAATTTGGATATTTACAAGATTCAATGTTGTTTACTGTTAAGTTGTTATAACAGTTAACCTGATGATGTTGAGTATTGATCTTGACAGTGAAAGTTTACTTTGTGAGTTTGAGTTTGAGATTGGGAAGTTTGTATCAGTTTTTCAGTTTACTGATTCACCCCCCCCCCTCTCATTAATTCTATCGGATACTTATTCTTTCATCATACCATCAGTTTTGAGAAAATAGTTTGACTAGTGAAGGTTAAGGAAGCACAACTTTCCAAGTCACCCGGATAGACTAAAACCCTTGAAATTAGGACAAATTTGGTTCTATATTTGTATGGAGAACCCAGATGCAGATTTGAAATATTATTTGTAACCCTGAAAAGGGTATCCAAAACTATAATTTATTTGTGGCCTTGTTAGGGAAGTTTTCGAACTAAGTCCTTAAAACCGCCAAGGGAGGGCTAATTGAATTAGGCCTATTTGAGCCCGGTAGAGACAAAGAAAGCATGGTGATGGGTTTGAAGATGATAAAAGCCTCAAAAGACTTAAAAGACACTATGTAGATGTATTTTGAGTCCATTGAATGAGGTTGGAGTGTTGTGATCCTTGCAGGAGTTGTTGGAGCCTTAGGAGTGGTGTGTGGAGATTGAGGTGGCAACCTCAATAGGAGGAGTTGATTGTCTAAGACTAGTGGATACACCTTGGAGGCAAGCCAAAGTGGTTCATACCTTAGAGGTCTAAATAGAAAAGCCCCTACTAAGTGTTGTTGGATGGGCTTGAGTAGTTGAAGGATTGAGTAAGACAAGTCAATCGAGAAGGTGAATAGGAATAGCTCCAAGACTCTCTGCATCACTAGTGGTATCCAAATTCCCTCTCTATTTTTTTCTTCTTGTCTCATTATGTCATCTTTGGGGGGTGACCTCATTCAAATCGAGCTAGATAGTTGTGATGATTTCAAAAATAATGTTGTTGTAGCTGAAAGTGGTAAAGGGAAACCTTGCGAACTATGTGGAAGGGATGCAGGGTTTTGACCTAGCCCTCTTTGAAAAAAAATTCCTGTCATGGGATAAAGGTGAGGTGAAATTTGTGGTAGTGGACTTTATGGTCTCTACAAAAACTATTGTTGTTGTCACTACATTATCTCTAGATGGAGTGAATCTTTCAGAAAATTTAAACGGGTCTTATAAAGATAAGTTCAAGATATTCTTTAATATTGGAGAAGTGGTCTCGCGACTACAAAGTGAGTACAACAAAGAAGACCAACATGGGGTTTGGAAGGATGTGACACTCATGCTTATGAATTACTTCATGCTGGATAATAGATTCAAAAGATTCCATACCACATATCTTCCCCATGTTGAATCATCCAAGGTATAGTATCAAAATGAATTTCCCTTTCTGAGTTTGTTCCTTGTTATCATAGGCAGTTGCTAGAGCTAAATCTAATAATTCCCCCCTCCACCAAGGCTTAATCTTGAGGCTAGATATATTTTTCACTTGTCCTTGACCACATCTAGTGGGACCCCTTTGAATTCTCTCAGCCCCTTACCAAATTCTAAATTAGTTGTGGAGCTTTTTGGTGCCCCTATTTTGAAACTAGACCCCAATTTGGATTTCTCATCCAAGCCCAAACTTGTCTCTACCTAGTTCAACCCTATTCACGGGACTAAATAAAAAAATTCCCCTACCCCCCTTCTAAGGATGTTGAGTTGGTGGACTTAGAAGAGGATGTCAATCTGGAGGATTTAGATTCCTCCTTGGCCATGGGTTTTTACCGGTCTCCTACTTCTTCTAAGGAGATAGCCCCCTTTCCCCCATTAAGGTCCTCTTCACTAGTCCATGGTGTTTCTACCCCCAAACCCAACTCTACTACTCTGGCTAAGAAATTGTCTAAGCTGGTTGAGGCAGTTGAATGAGAAGATGCGATCACAGATTGGCTCTTCTCATAGTTGAGTGTGGCTAAAACGAAGATTAACAGGCTTGAAGTGGTAGTTGAGGTTGAGGCTCAAGGCGATAAATGGACACTAGAGGATAACGATGAGAAGGTTTGGAAGGTTTCTAATGATATGACTGATAAATTAGAAAAATGGGAGATTGTTGAGGAGAAGCTATAGGACCGTAATGAAAAAATTTCTTAAAGGGATGAGAGGAAGGTTGTGGCTGAGCTAAAGGAAAATGATGATAATTTGAAAAGGAAGGTTGAGGAAATGATTTCTCTAAGTCAAGAAATGGCAATGAAGAATATGGCCTCTCTACATGCTATACAAGAGGAGATAAAATAAATAAAGGAAAAGAGGAAGAGATTCCTAGAGTCTCCTTCTATAACAATGGACCCCCTCACCTTTATTGTCAAGGCTAATCTGGATTCGGTCACTGTGGTTCTGAGAAAGATTCTAACAAAAAGCTATCTTTTTTTATAAAGTTAAAGTTTTGTGCAATGAATACAAGGATGATAATACCCTTCCTAGTAGACCATTCCTTCGTGTATTTGGAAAGTGGTTAGACTTTGTTTGTTTTTTGTTTATGTTCTTAGTGGTTCTGTCCTAGTCATCTGTTAGGTTTTAGCATGTTTTTCATCTTCTATGTTTTCTGGCTAGGCATGCACTCCTCATGCACCCTAGGTAGTTTCTCTTTATCAGATATGTAAAGGTTTAGTCCTATCCCTCTTTAATTAATCAAAACATATATAATGGATGAAAAATAGGATTTCACAAGTTTAGTTGTGTAAACTAGGAACTAGACTTATTTCACACACACATTACATTAAAAGGAGGTAGAACTCAATAGATTCAACCTCAAATCTATTAGGAAGAAGTTTGAATGAAAATTGAATTATTTTCCTGTTATATTGAGTTGAAAATGTAATTGAAATGTATGTAATATGTATGTTAAGGCTAGATGACAATAATTAGCATATATAGGAAATTTCAACAAGAGAAGCTCTGCAAGGAATCCCAAATGCACCAAGAACCATTGAGAAGGGGAAAGTGCAAGCCCAAAGGGACACACCCACCAAAGGATAGGGCTCCTAAAGCCTATTGCACCAAAACACCCAAGTAGAAGCTAAAAATGAGTAAGCCCACAAAAAATCAAACCCCAAACTGGCCAAAGAAGGAAGCTCTAAAGACCCAACCTCAACAAACCCTAGGGAGAAAAATAGGGAAAATAAAATCCCCTCAACAAGCCAAGTAACGGGCCTAACACCATCTAGGTTTCCATCTCCATCCTCACCCTCCTCCTCTGTACCCTCCAAAACCCTACAACTACCTTCACCTCCTCTCTCACATGCAATTTTTGAAAACAATATTTATATGTTATTATTGATAATAAAACATATAAAGAGATGCATTTAGATTTGAAATAAAAATTTATATTTAAAATGTTCATGAATATTTTCCATAAAAAATAATTTAAAAAATATAAGTTTTAAATCTTAATGCATATATATATTATTGTCAGTGTAAATTATGTCTCACAATTACACTTAAGTTTACTTAGGTAAATGCATAACATCATAAATTGCATATGACACACTTAGGGAAGTGTGCACATAGGGATTATGTATGTAGGAGAAATTCCACCTTTTGTGGTCTTTCTTGTTGTTACATTCCACCTTCAGTGGGTGATACACCTCTTGTGAAATATTTTATTATTTCTCCTACCTCCCCTAGCTTACCCGTGTTTCTTATTGAGCCACATGTCATTATTGTGTTCTCACATATCCATATGGCTTTGCCTTTATAAGAAGACTCATTTACATTGTATGTAACAATCAACAATTCAATTTCAATCAACTCAGATAGTTGGGTATTTTGCATCATTCATAGGAATATGGTTTATCTTGTCACATATTTTGTTATCTCTTGTTTGTGCTATCAATTGGCTCTAGATCTTGGCAAATTCTCACAATTATAATATATATGTGATTTTACAATTGTCTTGCTTTTATTTAAATATTATAGTGTAATACTAATTTATTAGCTCACATTATGTATTATATTAACTTTTACACTATGTAATATTTATGATTTAATAATTATAAATATATATTCTACTAATTACTAATTATTGTATAACTATATTATATTTAAATTATTAATCAATAATTAATACTAGTATAGATATCTTAAATACATCTATCTAAAAGATGTCAAGAGATATCTGGAGGTTCCTATTCATTCTTACCAATAATTTTAATATCTCTATGCATTTGAGAAATTTATTATCAAATAATCAAAACTAATTTTATAGTTTAGTCATACTAATTCTATAAGATTTCTCTATCGCAAAAATGAACAGAAATTATTTATTCTAGTTCTTGATAGATTAAACTAGGAGATGTTTGAACCTTTACATAACTACAATAAAATAACAAGTTGCAAAACCCAAGGGCTCATGAGGAATGAGGACCCAAGACTAAGATTCATGTTGCCAAAAAAGAACAAAAACCAGCAGGCATCTAGCACCACAAACTAAATCCAAACTACAGACAAGAAAAATCCACATACCAAAAAATAGAACAAAACACACCCCCACCAAAGGCACAAATTGATGGCCAACCTGGTGGGGGACAACACCAGTTTCTTGTCTTGGCTCATATCTTTAACTTTTTTCTAAGATAAGCCTCATGTTATTCTAGTTTATAATATAGAATTTAATTTTATTGCTAAGAAAAAACGAGTCTAATATCTCAACATATTAAATATATGCAAACCATTCTTCAAAGAGAAAATATAATTGGTAAAATAAAAAAGAAAAAAATATATTTATGTTATATTTTAGATTTTACTTTTTTTACTATATTTTTTATTAAGGGAAAATCAAGTTTTTGAAGGAACCCTAAAACCCTAAGTACAAGGAGTTTCCAATAGGAAACACATGACCAACCCATAGCTCAACAATAACAAAAACCAAAGAAAAAAGTCCTTTAACATAGTAGGATTGAAACAATAAATAATAGAAAACTAACACAGATTCTTCAGGGCTTTGACAACTTTATCTTTCATTAGATTTAAATTATAAGACAGGCTCTTCAGATCTTGCAATTCAAGCTTAGCCCTGCTCCCTAGTCTTTTTAAGTTTGTCTTGGGTCTAAGTAGAATGGCCATAGTCATCATTGACCTACTTACCCTTACCATCTAGATTATCAAGGTCAATAATAATATTATCCCCATATCTTGAAGCTTGCATTTTCTGCCATTGATCCACAAGGATTTTGATCACTTCAGCACTATTGTGCATTATTTTGTAACTTATATTGACCAGGTTTGTGAGGTTTTTATTGATCATTTTTTATTGTTTCTTTCAAAACCCCTAAACAACCTTCATAATGTGTTTCTAGGTCAACAAATCATCTTTAGCTACATTCTCGAGAATTGAGAGAATTCTTTCTATTCTTCTTTAGTGATTTGATTACCATCTCTAGTCCTAAATCTAGACAAACCACCACCCTTATCCAAAGAAGCCATTTTTATTTTTGGGGACCGAATACTAGTATTTACCTGGTTTATTTCAAGGAACAACCACATAGAAATCCAAATATTGGTCAACTACTACATCTCTAGAAATGCTCAAAAGGTCTAGAGGGTTCTCATCATTGCCACCAAGGAAAGGCGAATCTTTTTTCAATTCCCTCAAGAAGATTGGGAAATTGGTTTTTTCATCACCAACCCACCTAAAAGGGGAAGGGGAAGGGGTCACTCTTATGGAGCCTTCACCCATACCTGCAACATTCTTTGTTCCAAGATTCTAGTTATTAGTCAGCTCTTTGGCCACCAAATCTTCTTCTGCCAAACTAGGAGAAGGTTTCCCCACCTTTTTCATCCCTAAGGGAAAAAAATTATTTTTTATGCTTCGAGGATACATTACCCTCTATTTCCCAGTCCTCATCTAAGGACTCCTCATCCCCATCCCTTGTCTATATGTCCATATCATTCACAAACGTCGTGTTCTCCAACTACAAAGGGGGTTTCTCAGAGCATTTTGTCTTAGATGAAGATGAGAGGGCTTTAAAATGTTCCAAATTTAGAAGGATCAAGTCCTCATGAATAATGGGGTCCCTATCATTTTTTCTATGTTCTTTAAGACTGGCTTCTAGAGAGGATGATAGGTAGAAAAGAAAAGAGACCTTGTTACCATGTTATATGTCTCTTAATTATTAATAGTTTTTTCTTTGTTGGCTATAAAACTATTTTATATAGCATTTTTATTAACGCACCCATGCCATTACAAACCACCCCTATTTTTGTAGTTATGCCTCTTACCGTAATTATTTACATTTTGTTTAATATTACATAATAATTTATAAATTATATTAACATTATTTTATGATTAAAGATACAATTTCTTATATATATAATTACACTATATTTAAATTATTAATCAATAATAGATAGTATTTAAATTTTATTTAATATTATATAATAACTAATAAATTAATTTAAGATTATTATCTAATTATAAAAATAATATTTATTGTAGTTAATAATAAAATTTGTGAATAATGCATAGATATAATAGAATAATTTAAATTAAATTAAATTTACCATGGTTGTTAGATAGAAAATCAAGCTAATGGTAATTCATTTTAGAATGTGACTATCAACAATGGCTTTACATTAGAAATGTGTGAGGTTTTATGGGCCTTAGGAGAACTTGACCTCATAATGAATCAATATTCAAGAACATGTAATCAAATATTATCGTCATTGTCATAAGGTTATATGGATACGAAAACAAAGAAAGTATGTGTTTAAGAAAAATAATTGCATAGTGTATTTTAAGACTCCCAATGGCAAGAAACAAGTACAAACAAGAGAAGTGAGAAAGAAGATACAATAGATAAATTGCAGTGGAGTCAAACCAAAAAATATTTTGTAATTCCATACATATTCAATGAAAACAGACATATTCTTTGGGAACTTTCTTCCTTGCTCGACACTTTATCTACAAAATCCAACTTACTAATTAGTATAGGTATGAATTTAAATGCAAATATTTTATTTTTGGATCCTTCATGTATCTTATTCGATCCTTCAATAAGATTACAACCTAAAAATTATTCAATAAAAACATCCACTATTCAATCACTTGTACATACCTAACATGTCATACTTTTTATAACATAATGACATTTTGTATGGAGAACAATTGTTGGTGATCTCTAATAACCAGTGACAAGACATTGTCTTTGCCTATCCTATATTTGTGTCTTGCACTTTCATGAGGAGGTTAGGAATGCTTGGGAACCTCCAACAATCTAGAATGCAGATGATGTTGTATGGAGTTCATCACATCCTACACGTCTCAATTATATCCTTTGTCTACACATCGCATGCCCAATCCTTTCTCCTACCTTGGCTTCTTTAACTCACCCATGACTATCCAACCAAATCAAAAGCAATCCATAAATAAGAGTTTTCAAAAAAAAGTGTTAGTGTTTCCTTCCTATGGGTTGTTTACTCAACACCATCTAGATGCCTAGATCAAGGACTTTACCATTAAATCAAGTGCCTTTTGATATTAATTATATTTAATTAATTACATTGATATAAAGAACCTAATTTATATTAAAAATAAAAAATAAAAAATAAAAATATAATAATAACAATTAAATAAAAATTTCTACTTCAACCGAAACAATAACTGATGATGGTGTATGAATTGATTGATTAATTGTAACGAAAGAAGATAATGTGTGACTACCTAGTGTGAAACAAGAGCCAAGCAAGAGAAACGTCTGCATCAAAAACGGCCAAGTTTCATATTGAAAGGAACCTGCTTGGCGAGGAAGGAGAAACGAAAGTTCTGATTGCAGAAAAGGCGAGCATAACCATTGGAGAATAGTCAACTCACTAAATTGCGTCCATTCAGTGGAGTCAAGTCAAATAGGAGGACAGACGACAACCAAACTCCATACGGCGAAATTGCGTCCATAAATAGGAGTCAAATCAAGTGGAAGGAGAGCCCGAAGCCATGTTAAGCGATATTTTCTCCATTACACATCTATAAATATGGCCATCAGTGCCTCTGTTTCTCAAGGACGACAATGGCAAAGAATCTATGCTCAGTCCTACTGTCTCTTCTATTATTCGTTTCTGTGTGCGCAGAAAACAGTAAGGTTGCAAGAGTAAATCTTGCATCATTCACCTGGAAAGATGCAGAGAATAACAAGAACTGCTCTGCGGGTGAATTGGAAACATCAAGTTTGAGCGTCATGCACATTCAGGGCAAGTGTTCTCCTTTCCGCCTCCCCAATTCATCATGGTGGAAGGCGATATCCGAGTCAATCAAAGGCGACACTCAGCACTACAGAGCAATGGTGAAAGGGGGATGGAG
Organism: Cryptomeria japonica; assembly: GCF_030272615.1. Taxonomy (NCBI): domain Eukaryota; kingdom Viridiplantae; phylum Streptophyta; class Pinopsida; order Cupressales; family Cupressaceae; genus Cryptomeria; species Cryptomeria japonica. The sequence goes on from NC_081407.1 coordinate 211,640,042, forward strand.
CGCCGGCAAGACTATGTTTAATCCCCAAGAGGATGCGGACCTCCCGTTGGCCTCGGGACAGGCCATCAACACGAGAAACTACATTATCAAGCTGGGTTTCGGTACGCCTGTGCAGAGCTTCTACACTGTCCTCGATACCGGCAGCTACATCACCTAGATTCCCTGCAACCCCTGCTCTGGTTGCTCAAGTGGGCTCCAATTGTTTGAGCCAGGCAAGTCGTCTACCTATAACTATCTCACCTGCGCTTCACAGCAGTGTCAGTCTCTGCCCGTTTGTACGAACAATAATGATAATACTGTCAACTGTACCCGTACTCAGGGCTACGTCGACGGATCGAAGCTGCAGGAGCTCTTGTCGTCTGAGACGCTCTCTGTGGGCTCTCAGCCGGTGGAGAATTTTGTCTTCGGATGTGCGAATGCGGTGAGCGGACTCATCCAGAGCTTATCGTCTCCCGGTTTGGTTGGGTTTGGGAAGGATCCTCTCTCCTTCGTTTCTCAAACGGCCACGTTATATGACAGTACGTTTTCTTATTGCCTTCCCTCACTCTTCTCCTCTGCTTTCACGGGGTCTCTCAAGCTGGGGAAAGGGGCTCTTTCTGCGCCAGGCTTGAAGTTCACTCCCCTCTTGTCCAACGCGGTGAACCCTTACTTCTATTATGTGGGGTTAAACGGAATCTCTGTGGGAGAAGAGCTTGTTTCCATCCCACCGGGGACATTGAGCTTGGATGAGTCGACGGGAAGAGGGACCATCATAGACTCGGGAACAGTTATCACTCAGCTGGTGGAGCCCGCATACAATGCCATGCGAGATTCTTTCCGCCGTCAACTCTCTAATCTAACTATGGCTAGTTCCACAGAGCCTTTTGATACGTGCTACAACAAACCGTCCAGCGAGCTGGTTTTTCCTCACATCACGTTGCATTTTGACGATGGCCTGGACTTGATTCTGCCGGTGGAAAGCACCTTATACCCCGCGGATGAGGAGGGCTCCGTTTTATGCCTTGCTTTTGCTCTTCCTCCGGGCGGGGCGGACGATGTATTGTCAATATTTGGGAACTATCAGCAACAGAAATTGCGAATCGTGCATGATATCGCAGGGTCTAGGCTTGGAATTGCTAGCGAGAACTGCGACGGTTAGTAGCTTGTTTGCTGAGTATTGTTTATTCACTTTACCTAACATCTACGCTGCTTCCTCCCTCTATAACTAAACATCAAATTAACCAACAGGTGCATTTGATGGGTTTGGTAGGTAAAATTATACTAGCTATTATTTGTAATGTGTGGGGTGTGGTGTGTTTCGAATATAACTTTAAGAATGTTTGAAGGTATTTAAAAATTGTAGTCTATTGGATAAGAATTGATTTGCTTTTGTTAAATAAGTTGTAATTTTAAATGGTATTTATTAGTAATATGTCATCTTCAAAATACATAGATTTCTTTAATGTTTTATTCCATACATATTAATAGTTGCTTTATTTTATGATCATTTATTATTACAATATACTTAAATATGGTTGAAATGGTATATTTATTTTTAGAAATTGAGTTTAAAAGGGTTGACCGAGATATTCAAAAAACAAGCATTATATTAATTATGACAATATGAAATTATGTAAAAGTAATGCCTAAAAAGTACATGCTTAATGGATATTATACAACCTATTTATCCTACTCCAAACTTAGTTGTTTTGCAATAATTTTTTTTTAACTCACAACTTAATGCATTTGTAAAACTAAAAGCAATATTGTCAATTAACAAGTAACAATTTCAACCTAGATTAAATGTTAAAATGATAGCTTAATGTTTCTTTTATTTTACGTGACAATGTACCTCTTTCTTACCCAAGTTGCTCACGCATTCCATTGTGATGTATTTGCCTTTCCTCCCAATCCCGCACCTATAAGATGTCTACATTCTAGATGCTCAACACAAGGTCAGAGGATAATTAGATACATGATCATCACGATAAATTGTATCATTACTTTAATTAGATCAATCATACAAGAGTAAACTTCTGAATTTGCAAAGACAAACAAGGAATGCATAAGTTTGGGAAGGAATGGCAAGGTTAATCAAAACTCGGAAGGGCAAGACCTAAGGCAAGACCTAATGTCTTCGGGCCTCATCATAGATGGTCTTTCGCACATTAAAGCACAGAGACTTCAAAGTTCAACTTTGTAATCTTGAACCATACCATGCTAGGTATGCCTTAATAAGGAAATAAAATGCTTATCCAAAAGCATCATATGTTTTTTGTTCTAGGTGTTATAAAACTATGTAAGTGGGTGTGAAAGCCTTTCTAGGGCTCGACTCTCCAAACAATTCCCTTGTCAACTACCACCCATTGAGTTGAATCAGAGATGAAAGCCTAGATAAGAATCGTCTGTGTGAACATATTCAAATGAGGTACTTTTTTTTTGTTTTTTATTAATTAAATTTAAGATTGAAAACTCCCCTTTTAAGAATGATAGAACACTCAAAATATCATTGAATTTCACTATGCTAATAACCAATTATAAAAAAAAAATATGAACCCTTTTACAACTACCACTCACGAACTACTAGGGCTATGTGTATAGTCATTGCAATCATGTTGATCATTATAACTATAATACTAGTTTCTATTGAATAAATTATTTTAGCAAGAAATAGTTGTAATTATCACTTTTGTAAACCAATGATTAAATGAAAGGATAACTATTCAATTCCAATCTATATCATATTGATAAATAAATTAATACTACGGATATAATCCCACTTTATATGAATGCAATAACTATAACTACACAAGATGATGAATATGAATGGATAATTAGCAACAATTCTATGGCTAAAGAGATCAAAATACATACCATTACTTAACACCTTTCAAATATTGCAAAACAAACATTTATCCGATTGATATATATACAATAGTGACCTACGATAGTTCCTCTTGCAAGGAAAAAAATTAAGATTAATCTAATCAAATATAATTACTAATCAAGATAGACTTAAATAACAACTTTCTATCTAGGTAAAATGAGATAGGAAGGGAAGCATTATTTGATAACACAATGACATTGATAACTAGAACTATCTTCAAGGGATTAAATCTTATAATTGAACATAATGATACTGGTTCAATAAAATTGATAAGTAAAACTTATTTCCAATGGTCATTAAATAAAAATGACAAACTAAAAGCAATAGTATCAATTAACAAGTAACCATTTCAACCTAGATTAAATATTAAAACAATAGCTTAATGTTTCTTTTAGTTCACGTCGGAATGTACCTCTTTCTTACCCAAGTTGCTCTCACATTCCATTCAGATGTATTTGCCTTTCCTCCCAATCATGTACCTACAAGATGTCTGCATTCTAGATTCTCAACACAAGATCAGAGGATAATTAGATACACAATCATCATGATATATTTTAACTAGATCAATCATACAATAGCAAACTACTGAATTTGCAAAGATAAACAAGGAATACATAAGATTGGGAAGGAATGGAAGGTCAATCAAAACTCAAAAGATAAAAACCTAAGACCAGACCTAATGTATCAATGCCTCATCGTAGATAGCCTTTCCTACATGAAAGCACAAAGACTTCAAAGTTCAACTTATTAGACTTGAACCATACCATGCTAGGTATGCCCCAATAAGGAAATAAAACACTTATCCTAAAGAATCATATGTTTTTTGTTCTAGGTATTATAAAACTGTGTAAGTGGGTGTCCAACCCTTTCTAGGGCTCAATTCCCCAAATAGTTCCCTCGTTGGCTACCACCCACTGACATGAAATAGAGATGAACCATTTGAACATATTCAAACGAGGTTCTTTTTTTTGTTTTTTGTTAATTAAATTTAAGAGTGAAAACTCGCATATTTAGAATGACAGAACACTCAAAATATCATTGAATTTCATGCTAATAACCAATTATAAAAAATTATGAACCCTTCTACAACTACCACTCATGAATTACTAGGGCTATGTGTATAGTCATTGTGATCATGTTGATCATTATAACTATAATACCAGTTTGTATTGAATAAATTACTTTAGCAAGAAATAGTTGTAACTATCACTTTTGTAAACCAATGATTAAATGAAATGATAACTATTCAATTTCAATGTATATCATATTGATAACTCTTTTAATACTATGGATATAATCATCCTTTATATGCATGCAATAACTATTGTAGTCACATAAATCTGTCCATTTTAATTAAATGAATATTTGCTATTTATTTGATTAAAAATCCACTAGCCATCAGTTAATTAAAGTAATATTTAATTAATTCATCTTCAAAAAATTCTCCTATTAATTAAATAAATTATTCAATTTATTTTAATTAATTCATTAAACCAAATTCACACTCAATTAAATAAATAAATACTATTTATTCAATTTAATCCTCTTTCCTCTTTTAAATAAATTAAATGAAACATTTATTTAAATCATTATCACCCCCACTTGCATTTTCCTACAAATACAAGTTGCAACCACAAATTGGAATAAATTAATTTATTTTAATTAAAATCCTATTTTCCCTCACCCATCAAATCCACTTGCACTCCTGAACCCCCTTCTAGATTCTTCTAAACCCTTCCTAATTAACCTAATCCATCCCCTAATTATTGTCATATTCCTAAGCAACTTGGAGTCACTTCTCAAAGACTTCAAAGGTCTTGGAAAAGCATTTAATGTTTTGTGTGTTCAACAATTTAACCTCTAAAAGTCTTCTAAACAACTTATGGCTCTTACATGACCATTTATGGTTAACCCCTAACTCAACCCTCATGTGACTCGTGTGTCTTCTCAAGCATTTATTGCTTTGACCATGGTTATCCCTTTAACCTTTGCACAAGAGCTTATCCATTGGATAAAAGCTTTATTCTTTGAATAAAGAATTTATTCACTCAACCCAACTTTGACCTTAACTCCCAAGTTAACCTTCAGGTCATGTCAAGCATTTAATGTTTATTCCCTCTCCTCTCAACCTATCTCATATTGACACTTGTCATCCTGAGATTGGGTTGAAAGCCCTCACATGGATTGAATAACATTCAATCCTGACCCTTGTTGAGGTTACTCAATCTCAACCATCCATTGCTCCATTTTTCCTATAAATAGAGCCCATTTCTTCATAATCCCGATCCTGAAAACTTGTATGCATTTAATCTATAGTGAATTTTAGAGAGAGCATTTAGTATAAATCACATATATTGTCATTTTGGACTAAAATAAATCTTAGTTCATTTCATAATATGTCTAATTAGTTTGTTTTACACTTCCATAGCATAGTTAAAGCATTTCAATCTTGAACCTCCATAAGCATCCATAGTGCAAAAAGCTGCTAAGAGCTACACTAATTTGGAACTTGGAGAGGAGAGGAACAAAGGAGAAGGAGCTAAGAGCATGTTAAAAGGTATTTGGAGATGTCTTGTGGTATTTACTTCCATAGTTAAATCCTTTATCATGTTTTTAGTGTCTCTTTTGATATGTTTGTTTAGATTAGTTTTTGGTTGATTAACACTAATAGTTTCTTGTGTTTTTGTGTGTTATACGACCACAGGCTTTTGTCTAACCTTTGCCCCATTTCGCAGAGCATCATTTGGTGAACCCGACATGAATCAAGCACCCAACAACATTTTTTTCTTACAAAACTAACTTTTTGATTGTTTAGCTTGACACATAGGTCGCGCTTTGATGCTTTTGATCTTGTTTTAGCGCTATTGCAATTTGATATTTTTGCACTATTGTCTTTACAATAGCACTATTGTCTCAAATTTCGTGCTACTATCAGTATATTAGTGCTTTTTTCCATGTTGTAGTGCAGTTGTTATTATTTTTTAAAATTTTAGTTTAGCGTGTTTGTCTATACTTTAGCGTGTTTGTGTTTAGTAGCGCTTCTGTTGTCACACAGAGTAGCACTATTATAACAGAACGTTGTTAAAAAAGGGCCTTGTAACTGATAATATTTTTTTTAGGCTTGTGGAAGCTCACCATGTTTTTTAGATTTTTCTAACTGTTCGTTTCATGTGTAGATCTTAAACTAACCCATTTTTTTACTAATAATCAAAAACACTTCTTTTGGTGCTTTTAAAATCAACAAAAACAAATTTATTTCTAGCAAGTTAGGATTCAAACTTCATTTTGGTCCTTTTAAAATCAACAACACAAATTTTGTTTACTTGCAAGTTAGGGCTCAAATTTTCATTTGGTGCTCTAAAAATCACAAAACAAATTTACTTTCATTGCAAGTTAGGGATACACTCTATTTTGGTGCTTAAAACAAGACAAGACAAATTTGATTTCCTTGCATCAATCCAGACTTAAAAATCACAATCCACACTTCCATTTTTGGGCAAATAAAAAGAACAATCAATTTGTCTCATTTTGCAAAAATGATTTACTTCATGCAAAACGTGTTTTTCATTAAGTTGTCCAGGATTTCAAATTCTAGTTTACTCAACATTTTGCCTTTGAAGTTAAAAAGAACATCATGGTTGTTGGAGCAACATCTCCAATTAGATAGAACATCATTGCAATGACAAGTTAAAAAGAACAAGTGCATTTTGTGTTTGGCACACTTGTGCAAAAGAGTTGGTTGAGTGGTCCTACTTCTAACACACACTATCCTCTCCCTTGGCTTTCGTGGTCCTAAGTGCAACAAAAAAGTGTTAGTAACACTCAAGTTTTATCTTTTTAAGAGAGGCTTGCCAAGAGACACATCACTCTTGGGAACGACCTTGCGCGGTAAATCCTTCGAGCTACTATAGAAATCAGGTGAGAGAGAAAGTTGTAGCCTTGGGTATAGTTGTTCCTACAGTGTAACTTGCCGAAAGGATAAATGGGCCCCACCACAAGTTACAAGGCTCTTAAGTGAGTCACTGCAGAATGAACTTATGTCCAAAAACATAAAAAATTACTAAACAGCTTTAAGTAGTAGCCCACTCGTTCTACTAATTGAGGATATTTGTGATAAATTCAGTGCAACAGCATAGATGGTTTTGCTCCCAAGATACTCACCATACATATATCCTTGAGTAGAAACATAGCTTTTTGAAAAGTCACTTGTGGTTTGATGAAAGTGGTGACTCCCCCATCATAGGGATCATCTATTTGTTATACTCACGCAAGACTTAGTATATCACATCCTTACTTGCCATGGCGGGATTCATAAGGTATGTAGTACCAAAGTCGAAGAAATATTAAGATGTGGGCTGAAATTATCGCAACTGGCCATTTGACCTTAGGGATAAAAAGTGTTTGAAGTGTTTTCATTTTTGAATCAAGACCAGTGCAAATTGAGCTGACTTCAGGATTTGGAAAAACACCTAAAATACATTTGAAGTAAAGGGTCATTAAAAGTTCAAAAGATTGGGTTGATCTAGACCCATACTTACTTGTGCCTTTTGAGGCAACATTCTTGTGTTTGTGTGCTTGCTTTGTTTTCTTGTCAAAGAAAAATCAGAAAATCCAATTCCAAAACAAGTATTCATCCAACACAAACATTTTCAAAAATAAAGGATCCAAAACAAAGAGCAACAACAAAAGTATCAAGCTATATGACCATTCTTCACATCTCAAGAGAAAGAAGAATCTTCATCAAAACATCAACTTGAAGAAAAGACCATTGAGCTCAAAGGCTCTTATCAAAAAGAGAAAATTCTTCTATCTTAATAGACAAAACTTTGTCTGTCATAGAACCTTCCTACGTCTCATGCGTCTATATCTTCAAGGGAAATCAAATGAATTTTATCAAGAGTCATTAAACTGCAAAGCTTTTATGCAATATCGAGCTTTGAGTTATCACAAGAACAAAGGATGCAAAATCAATCCTAACTTCTTTCCTGACATTTGCATCACATATAACGTAGTTCAGGAAGAACCACCAACTCCTGAAAGAGGAGGAAGAATTTGTCCCATATGTGACACAAAGATTTTATTCAAGTTCACATTTCATCCATTATCACATTCACATCTCATCATATCCATTTCAACTCCCAAAACATCATAAGGTTTTTGTCCTAAGTTCTATTTTCAAATATTGCTTGAATCAAACACAAACGCATCACTTTTTAGAGTGTCTCTACATCTAGGATAAACTCATCCTAAGAGACATTTCTATGCACATTAAAACTAGTCTATGAGTGAATCCTCTCATTACTAGGTAGTTGCATCTGTAATACAGCTCTGATTCCTCTAAACCTTATCACATAAAACTTTGTCAATCCAACACAACAAGCAATTCAAGAAAGGACTTTGGTAACATTTACCTTTAGTGCTAGGGATCTGTATGCAAAACACTTCACCAAACATCAATCTTTCATTCCATTACCAACTCATCATCATTTTCATCAAACTTAAACAAAAACTTGTAAACAAAATGGCTCATACCAGATTCAAGTCTAGACAACAAGAAATTGAAGAGGAAGAGGAGGAAAATCTTAATGAATTCCAAGAAGCCCTTGGAGGAAACGCAAATGATGAAAATCCAAGTACTCCTACTCCTGCAGCAATAGAAAGGGCACAACACAACCCTCTCTTTAATATACTTTTTGATGAAATACTCAGGAGCAATGATGATGCTCACTTTTTAAGACTTGCTCAAGAGGGGGCTAAACTACCCTCTGATTTTGACGTTGCACAACTAAGACAAGCATCAGAATGCCAAAGTTGTAATGAGGATGAAAGAGGTCGAGATCAAATCATATATAACCTTCATCAAGGTAATCCCCCACCTCCTCCTCCTCCAAATGAAATAGACATGTTGCAGCAACACGTCAAAAATCTCGCCCAATCAATTTTCACTCAATGACATTTGTCCCTATCCCTTTGATAGGAATCTTCATATGCCACCTTTTCCACGAGGGTTTGAAACACCCAAGTTTGAAAAGTACCGAGGAAAAGGAGATCCTCGTGATCATGTTAGAGAATTCCATTCAACTTGCCTCGAAGTGGCATACAAGGACACATACCTAATGCGACTTTTTCCCCAAAGCTTGGGAGGAACAATCACATCATGGTTTTCCCGATTACTAGGTGGCATTAAGACATTTGAAGAACTCATCCAGAAGTTCCTGGCACATTACTCACACAACATTGAACGTGATATCACAATGGCTGGTCTATGTAACACTAAACAAAAACTAGGTGAGCTATTTTAAGTCTTTCTGCCACGATGGCATCAAATGTCTAGCATACATTCTCTTTAGTTACCTGAACAAGAACTAGTGGAAATATTTATTTCCAACTTAAATGACGAAATGGAATTTCACCTAGACAGAAAAGACACAGACTCTTTCAATGACATGATCACAAAAGGCTTAAAATGTGAGCGGGCTCTCATCAAAAAAGGGCTTATCAAGATATATAATGAGCCAAAGGATGGCCCTTGCCTGCGCTTCAATAGTGACAAGCCTAACTTCTGGAACAAAAACAAAAATGTCATCAACGACAAGGTTGTGGATGCAAGAACTATCAAAAGTGCACAACCTGTGGTACAATTTGCAGGACAAAACCCCCCACCCAAGAATAACACAGTTGGTCCTCCAAATCAAGGATGCAACACATCTCAAGAGGAACCCAGACAACGTCAACAAAATTTTAAACCAAAACGAACATACACTCCCTTAGGAGAACCCATCGAAACAATGTTACGTCAGTTGGTTTCTCAAACTCTGGTTACCTTACCCAAAACATCAAATTATGAACCTCAAGTCAAACCTTCATGGTGGAGGGATACTAAACATTGCGATTTCTATCAAGGGAAAGGGCATAAGACAAGCAATTATCATAGATTGAAGGATCTTATTCAAGATCTTATTGACCGAGGTGAAATCAAAATCGAAGGGCATGACCCAAAGACAAAAAATAATGATCATCTCATGTTTAAAAATCCACTTCGATCACAAGATCAAAGGGGTCCTTCCACTTCAGGAACAAACACAGATACCACTGATTATACGCAAGCCATGTATAATTACACTGTGAATCACCTATATGATGCCAGTGAACAGATTGCAACTATTACCATAAAAAATCCCAGCTCCAACTGCAATGTTGTTACATGTCACGACAAGATTACCATAAAAGCAGCTCCACAAGGCACCCCATCTATCCGAAAGCAGTATAACCTTGTGGAACAGTTAGACAAAATGCCCGCACTGATATCTATCTTAGAGCTATTGCGCCTATCTCCATCCCATAAAACAATCTTGGATCAAGCTCTCCAAGAGGCTTCAGTCCCTGCAAACCTAAATACGGATCAGTTCCAAGCCATGGTTGGAAATCTAAGTTCATCACCTTGTCTCACTTTCTCTGAAAGTGACAACTCATCCTTCCAGCAACCTCACAATGCCTCACTCCACATTGAAGGGTTTATCAACCAACATAGGATCAAGCTAGTCTTGATCAATAATGGAGCAGGCCTGAATATTTGTACACTACAATTAGTCACAACTTTCGGATATACAATTGAATCAATGGATCCCCACAAGAAGATCACAATAAAAGCCTATGATGATGCAGAGCGTTCATCCAAAGGAGTTGTTGTGCTACCAATCCGAGTGGGTCCTGTGGTGAAACATATCGGCTGTCAAGTTCTGGACCTTCCTCTGCCATACAATTTATTGTTAGGAAGACCTTGGATACATGCCATGCAAGTTGTTCCATCCACCTACCATCAGTGTATCAAGTTCCCGTATAATGGTGTAGAAATCACAATCTTGGGCGATGCAAACCCCTTTGCATATTGTCATAATATAAGTCATCAACTAGAGATTACCGTTCCTAACAATAGAGAAGCCATCTCCTCCACATCATACTTAAGTCCAACTTCTCTTTCCAGTTCAAACACCACCATACCCAAGCAAGAGAAGCTCAAGATGAAAATAGCAGAGGAAGGTCCTGGGGAATATAATCCCAGCCAACTCTTTTGTGTTGGACAAATGCCCACTTCTCCTAGAACTCATGGTAAACCTCAATGGTTACTTCAACAACCATTGATCAAGCCAGCATGTGCTTTGACATCGTTCATCCTTGGAAAGATTCAAGAAGAAGAGACCAGAGATGAAGACTTAGGAGAATGGATCTATAAAGATCCTATCACCACATAAATCCCACAAGCTAAGCTTCCCATAGATCAGAACGACAAAGGCCTTCTCATTATGCAAAGAATGGGTTATGATGGTCAGAGTGCTTTGGGACCTTGCAAGCAAGGATGACATGAACCGCCGTAGCCGAAATTAAAACCCAAAGATAACACTGGCCTAGGCTTTCAAAAGGAGATCCTTCCTAAGCTCAGATTCAAAGGGAAACCCAACAAACCACTATATCAGCCTATTACAAAGAGGTCACCTTTGATTATAAAAGCAGCATCAAACACCATAGCAACTGCCCCATTAAGGCTAAAAATCCCAGCAAAACCATCAAAGGTCAACACCACTGGCAATTCTAGTAGAAGCAATAGATTCAACACTACCGATACTCCCCGTATCGGGTTCGTTGATCCCCATAATCCTTCCTGCAACACCGATCATTTCATCTACAAAGGTACATCAACCGATCACACTTGCAGTGTTTAACTCAAAGGATATCCCAGTATGGTACAGTAATCGATTACTGGAAAGTGACTCAGAAACTGACTCACATGAGTGGGAATTCGATTTTATACAACTTAATACTTCAGATGAGGAAGACATGTCACTACCTCCACCTCGCAAAGACATCCCTGTTTATGGAGAAGCATAGATAAAGACCTCTTGGGTTCCTGAGCTGGAAACTTCTTCCACAAACCCTACATCACATCCTATGCCTGATTCTGATAGGGAGAGTACCATCAACGACCTTCACCACAACATGTTAACCCTCACTGATACATCTAACAAACTTAACCTAATCGATGAGGTAATGCCCATTATCCATCTTGAACTCATCGAATGGAACCAACCTAATCCCCCATGTCTTGACCATTTCTAAAATGATGAGGCGATCATTGACTTTTTGAAACTACGGGATAACCTACCAAGTGGGGATCACAAAGTTGGATTCGCCATTGAACTTAATAGAACAACATACTTTGGGGCGGATGCCAAACCTTTCAGCAACAAAAATATAACAATAAAACATGGATCTTCCAGTGAAAACCACACTGTGGCACTGTTTGATCCCACAAAAGTAAAAAGAAAGAGTGTATCCAATGGTAAAAACCTCTCTGAGATGCTTGAGGATGAAAGGTTTGAAATTCTCCCCTCTAGTATACAACAGGAATGATCGACAATTCTCATTGAAGAGACAAAAGAATACAATGTGGGGAATCCTGAAACACCTCACCACATACATCTAGCATCTCTTTTAACTCTAGAGGAACACCCTAAGTTTGTAGAGTTCTTCCAGAAGCATTAGATCAACTTCGCATGGTCCTCTACAGACATGTCTGGTCTTAATCCTAATTTAGTCATGCATCACCTCATCATAGCAGAAGGAGCCAAACCTATCAAGAAGAATCTTCGCAAGATGCATCCTCAGATTGCAGTACTAGTCAAAGTAGAACTTAAGAAACTCCTGGATGTTGGTTTTATTAGACCAATTGATTATGCAGATTGGATATCCAATATTGTGCCTATCGGCAAACCAAATGGGGGCATCCGTATCTATACTGACTTTAGATATTTGAATAGAGCATGTCCTAAAGATGACTTCCCCCTACCAAACATCGACATAATAGTGGACCTAACAGCAGGACATGCCATGCTTTCACTCATGGATGGCTTTTCAGGATACAATCAGACAAAGCTCACACCAGAGGATCAACATAAGATGGCCTTTACATGTCCATGGGGAACATACTACTGGAATATAATGCCTTTTGGTCTAAAGAATGCAAGAGTGACCTATCAAAGATAAATGACCACCATCTTTCATGACATGATGCATACCATAATGGAAGATTATGTTGATGACTTACTGGAAAAATCACTAACAAGAGAAGGTCATCTATACATATTAGAGAAAATCTTTGACAGACTGGAACAATATCATCTTCGACTCAACCCAAAGAAATGTGTCTTTGGAGTAACCTCAGGGAAGCTTCCAGGATACATTGTCTCAAGCAAAGGTATTGAGGTCGATCCTGCAAAGGTCAAAGCAATCATGGACATGCCACCTCCAAAGAATATCAGTTAGCTAAGAACATTACAAGGATGGCTTCAATCCATCCGAAGATTCATTGCACAATCGGAAGATAAGTGTCACCCCTTTACACACCTGTTACACAAGAACATCCATTTTCAATGGGATGCCAGATGCCAGCAAGTATTCCAGATGCTTAAAGACTATCTCATGAATACACCATTGCTGATTCCACCAGATCCAAGTAGGCCTTTATCACTCTATATATCGGCAACAAGTATAGCATTGGGTGTACTATTGGCACAACACAATGTAAAAGGGAAAGAGTATGTCGTTTACTACATCTCTTGCACACTAGTTGGCTATGAACTCAATTACACACCTATTGAGCGATCTTGCCTAGCAGTAATCTTGGCAGCTACTAAACTGAGGCACTATCTGTTAACACATAAAGTACATCTAATTGCAAAGATTGATCCACACAAAAACTTACTCAGCAAAGCAGGATTGACAGGCCGCTTGGCCAAATGGGTGATGATTCTAAGTGAATTTGGCATCAAGTATGTGGATCGTAAGTCTATCAAAGGCCAAGTTATTATAGATTAGTTGGCTGATGCTCCCCTCATATGTGATCATCCTATCATTTCCAATTTTCCAGATGAAGAGATATTCATGATCACAGCAGCACAACCATGGAAACTGTACTTTGATGGATCATACACTAGGCATGGCTCGGGGGTAGGCATTCTGTTTATCATACCTCAAGGTGATAGCATCCCAAAATCTTACAGGCTCACGTTTTCGTGTACAAACAACATAGCTGAATATGAGGCCTTGATCACAAGACTTAGGCTAGACATACAATGGAAGTTACAAGAACTACAAGTATATGGCGACTCCCAATTGGTCATTCGACAAGCAACAAATGAATATCAGACCAAGGATGACAAACTCATGCTGTACAAACAAATGGTGGACAAATTAAAAATATCATTCACTACTATCACCTTTGAGCAGATACCTAGAGATCAAAATCGAGCTGCTGACACTATGGCTACCATTGCATCTCTCCTAGATCTTCCACAGAATTCAACACGCTACAAGTTCTTGGTAGAACAGCTTTGGATTCCCACTTATGATATCCTAGAATCTGAGCTGATATCTCGCCCTATCGGTTCTGAATCCCCATGGTATGGTGAGTTCTACACCTACCTACGCGATCACACACTTCCTACTAACCAATAGAATAACCAACGTAAAACCTTCATTTGCCAAACCACTCGATATACCATTATTGCTGACACCCTATACCGATGCAGTCTTGATGGTACTCTCCTTCGATGTCTGCAACAAGATGAGATAACAAAGGCCTTGGAAGAGGTACATGAAGGAATTTGTGGAACTCATGCAAGTCGTCCATCACTAGCCAAGAAACTCCTGCGCATTGGATACTATTGGCCGTCCATGGAAAAAGACTCCTACTACTTTGTCAGAAAATGCAAGAAATGCCAAGTTCATGGAGACCTGATACGTGTACTAGCACAGGAATTGCAACCGATCACAACACCATGGCCTTTTTGTCAACGGGGTCTTGACCTTGTGGGTAAAATCCATCCATCTTCATCCAACAGCCACAAGTTCATCATTACCGCCACCAAATACTTCACAAAGTGGATTGAAGTTGTTCCACTTACTCAAGTTACCTACAAGCAGATCACCTCATTCATCCTTAATTACATCATCTATCGGTATGGTGTACCCATGTCCATCATCACAGATAACAGGCTTCCTTTCAAAAATCAAGATGTGCATGAACTTTGTGAGAAGTTTCACATCCAACACCGCTTTTCCACTCCCTATTACCCACAAGGCAATGGTCAGGCCGAAGCATCAAACAAGAACATATTAAGAATCCTCAAGAAGACAGTCAATGATGACGGTTGTGATTGGTGCATTCAATTGAATCCAGCACTATGGGCATATCAAACTAGCATTTGAACCCCTATAGGCGCAACTCCCTACTCACTAGTCTATGGCGCATAGATGATGAAGCATACAGAGTATCCTGTCTCCAAGATTTAGAGCTACTTGATGAGAAGCGACAAGTTGCATACAATCACCTCAAGGCCTATCAGTAGTGCATGAGCAGAAGCTATAATAATCGGGTTAGACCTCGTACATTCAAGGTAGGTGATCTTGTTCTTCGAGAAAATCCTCATAACCAACCAAACCGAGAACATCAGGGGAATTTTGAATCAAACTGGCTGGGTCCATATGTTATCACTGCTGTATTTGGGTCTAGGGCATATCAGTTGGCTACTTCCGAAGGAGAACCGCTAGTGGATCCAATCAACAACATGCACCTTAAAAAAATTTATACATAAGTTGTACAGAGCATCAGGCTCCCATGCATATCGGGAAAAACAACAAAAACATTCAGATAAATGTCCTGAAGAAAATACAAAAACATCAAAATAGTAAAGAAAAATCATGCATCCAAACGGTGAACAACCACTCTGGTGGCACCTTGGGTAAGTGCGATGGTAAAAACCTGGCAAATAGATGCCACTCGTAAAGGTTGTGGCTCCATTGTCTTTCAGACTTGTTGCGATCACATTCATTCATCTATCTGTCCACCCCATGGCTTGTCATTGATCTGCAATAAAGGATAGTACTTCATGCGTCTTGCATCCTGCTTTCTCATAGTCGTGCCTAAACTAGGGCAATACCCTTAACCTATTTTCATGGAAGTGGATTCTGCATTACTTGTGATTCATTGGGTCTTCATTCAAAACTGTCTCACAAAAATCCAAAAACATTCAAAATAATCACAATACCAAAAACATTCAAAACTGTCGCACAAAAATCCAAAAACATTCAAAACAATCACAAAATCCAAAAACATTCAAAACTATCTCACAAAATCCAAAAACATCAGAAAACATAAAAAAAACAAAAACATGGCAACACTTTGTACATACGTTTTTCAAAGCAGATACCAAGCAAACATTGTGAAATACTCAAACGATGACCACTTATCACATCAACCCAACAATCAACATCGACACACCAACTGTCTTAACAAGGATACATCCTTCCCTACTAAAACAAAGACAAAATGACATTTTCTTTGACAAGAAAATTTTGTTTAAATATATCAAGTACTTGGTTGATTTGTAGGTTATTCATTCAGGTTCCTACAACATTGTTTGTGTATCTTCTGCAAATTATTCCGATGAAGTACTGGGGCATGTACTAATGGTGTCTACGTGGGAAGTTCACTAAGCTACATGATCTTATGCGAAATATAGTCATAGATCACTACGACTTGCTGACTACAACGTACACCTCGGCCATATGAGCATGAACCATTATTGAGGGTCCCTATTCTTTATTCTTTATATATGTTGTTTGCTTGCAGGTACCATGCTCCATCCTTGGTTCCTACTACCTCATCCAAAATAGTTTATCTCTGATTGTGGTATGAACTTGTCTCGGGATATGATCGACAAAAGATCAAGGAGGACATTCCAAGTCATGCATGAAAGGAGATAATCCTTGTCTGTTCCGCAAGCAATACTCGTGTCAACTTGATCCATTATATCAAGTTTCTTGTATTAACTTGCTATATCAAAATCCATTTACGGAATACTCAGGTCATCTTGAATCATTATGTCAAGTTGGTTGTATTTTCTTACAACATTTTAAAGCTCAATGATGAAAATAAAGCACTATGGATCATCATTTCATCTCATCTATATATATTGCATTTCGTTGTATTCCATCCATCCATACATTTATAATAGATGCATATCATGCATACATAGTAATGACAATGCATACTCTATTTTACTCATCTTCTTCCATAGGACTCAGTCCTAGGTCCTCCATATCTTCTATCTAACATTGAATCCCCCCACTCACCCTCCCTATCTTGGACATCATCATAATCCCTTCATCATTTCCCATAAACTCAATCAAGCTACGTTCATCACCATCCATCTCTAAATAGGAGGGACTGTGCTTCCCATCCTCAGTCATCCACACAATCAAGCTAGTTACTCTATCAGCACAGGTACATCAACTCACACACACCTAGACTATCAAGAGATGCTCTGATCAAGTATCTTCGGGTCTCAACAGGTAATAGATCATGGTAATCCTAGACTAAATCAGGTATTTATCAGAATGGCCTAGTCTCAACGGGGCTGCCATGATTCCCCACAACCATCCATCACACGCACATACTATCAATTGATCAATCAATCAAACACAATCCAACAAACAATTACATCAATTGTCTAAGTCTCAACGAGTAATTTGCTTCATATACCTTGACTTCATCGGACAATTACATAAATTGTCTAAGTCTCATCAGGTCACTTTGATTCACTTACTCAGACTTTATCCTGTCCAAGCGACCAACTGACATCAACTGTCATGCTTTGACTTGATCGGGGCAATTAAACCGATTGCACCAGATTGTCCAACCAATTTTGATCAATTGTATAACATCAATCTAAACCACACACTACATCTGCTATGTATCTTGTGCATGACCTCAGGGTACTCATTGGCTTGTTGTTTCTTCGTATTCACTATGTTTTCTCCCATTCTTTCCTCATTATTGCTAATTTCTTCTTCTCTTCTACCACCCTGCCAATTTTCATTCTTTTTCGAGAGATCGCCCAATTTTTCAAAAATTTTCAGCCCATCTCTCGAGGGGGCATAGGGCATAGCACCCATTAAATTAAATATTTTATGGGGCATTTCTTCACACCTATTTTTCTTTCTTTGAAACGAGGCGATAATCCACACCGTCTCAAAGAGGGGCAAATGTAGTCACATAAATCTGTCCATTTTAATTAAATGAATATTTGCTATTTATTTGATTAAAAATCCACTAGCCATTAGTTAATTAAATTAATATTTAATTAATTCATCTTCAAAACATTCTCCTATTAATTAAATAAATTATTTAATTTATTTTAATTAATTCATTAACCCAAATTCACACTCAATTAAATAAATAAATATTATTTATTCAATTTAATCCTCTTTCCTCTTTTAAATAAATTAAATAAAACATTTATGTATATCATTATCCCCCCCACTTGTATTTTCCTACGAA
Source organism: Cryptomeria japonica (assembly GCF_030272615.1). Classification (NCBI taxonomy): domain Eukaryota; kingdom Viridiplantae; phylum Streptophyta; class Pinopsida; order Cupressales; family Cupressaceae; genus Cryptomeria; species Cryptomeria japonica. The sequence goes on from NC_081407.1 coordinate 211,658,305, forward strand.
TGCAAGTTGCAACCATAAATTGAAATAAATTAATTTTATTTTAATTAAAATCTTATTTTCCCTCACCCACCAAATCCACTTGCACTCCTAAACCCCCTTCTAGATTCTTCTAAACCCTTCCTAATTAACCTAATCCATCCCCTAATTATTGTCACATTCCTAAGCAACTTGGAGTAACTTCTCAAAGACTTCAAAGGTCTTTGAAAAGCATTTAATGCTTTGTGTGTTCAAAAATTTAACCTCTAAAAGTCTTCTAAACCCCTTATGGCTCTTACATGACCATTTATGGTTAACCCCTAACTCAACCCTCATGTGACTCATGTGTCTCCTCAAGCATTTATTGCTTTGACCATGGCTATCCCTTTAACCCTTGCACAAGAGTTTATCCATTGGATAAAGGCTTTATTCTTTGAATAAAGAATTTATTCACTCAACCCAACCTTGACCTTAACTCCCAAGTTAACCTTCAGGTCATGTCAAGCATTTAATGTTTATTCCCTCTCCTCTCAACCTATCTCATATTGACACTTGTCATCTTGAGATTGGGTTGAAAGCCCTCACATGGATTGAATATCATTCAATCCTGACCCTTGTTGAGATTACTCAATCTCAACCATCCATTGCTCCATGTTTCCTATAAATAGAGCTCATTTCTTCATAATCCAGGTCCTGAAAACTTGTATGCATTTAATCTATAGTGAATTTTAGAGAGAGCATATAGTATAAATCACATATATTGCCATTTTAGACTAAAATAAATCTTAGTTCATTTCATAATATGTCTAATTAGTTTTTTTTACACTTGCATAGCATAGTTAAAACATTTCAATCTTGAACCTCCATAAGCATCCATAGTGCAAAAAGTTGCTAAGAGCTACACTGATTTGGAACTTGGAGAGGAGAGGAACAAAGGAGAAGGAGCTAAGAGCATGTTAAAAGGAATTTGGAGATGTCTTGTGGTATTTACTTCCATAGTTAAATCCTTTATCACGTTTTTAGTGTCTCTTTTGATATGTCTTCTTAGATTAGTTTCTGGTTGATTAACACTAATAGTTCCTTGTGTTTTTGTGTATTATACGACCATAGGCTTTTGTCTAGCCTTTGCCCCATTTCTCAGAGCATCAACTGTAATTACACAAGATGATGTATATGAATGGATAATTAACAATAATTCTATGGCTAAAGAGGTCAAAACACATGCCATTACTTAACACCTTTGAAATATTGCAAAACAAACAATTATCCAATTGATATATATACAATAGTGACCTATGATAATTCCTCTTGTAAGCAAAAAAAATTAAGATTAATCTGATCAAATATAATTACTAATCAAGATATATTTAAATAAAAACTTTCTATCTAGGTAAAATGAGATAGGAAGAGAAACATGATTTGATAACACAATGCCACTAATAACTAGAACTATCGTCAAGGGATTAAATTTTATAATTGAATATAATGATACCAATCCAAAGAAATTGATAAGTACAACTTATTTCCAATGGTCATTAAATAAAAATGACAAACTTAGTAGTAGACCAATATTAATGATTATTTTAGAATGGTATTCAACTTATCTTATCTTCATCATAAATATTCCCTAAGCCTTTACAAGTAAAAATTATAGGAATATATGGACTAAAAGGATAGTAAGGTCGTACTACTGCCTAGGTCCTTGTTAATTAATAAGGCTCTAACATTATCATTTAAATAGGTAATCTAAATTTTATCTATATAGATTTGTTACTTCTTAAAGTAAGAGAATAAAAATCCCTTGTGCATAGATTATATATTTCTTGCTCTTAACTATTTTTGTTTAATACCAAAAGATCAATAATACATGCTACTAGGTCTAATATATCTATGACTACCATAGAAATTTAAATCTTTTATCATTTTAGCAATTAATTATTCTTCTATAATTTTTTGATAACTAATTTCATACCTAATTTATAAGTGGTCCATAATAGAAATTCCTTAATCTCGTATATTTTCTATAAGAACATTTTCTCAATAGCCAATTTGTTTTACCATATTTATACAAAGATATACCAATAAAATCTTACTTGACATAATTTAGAGTATCTAATTCATCGAATTAAATATCTTAGCTTATGGTAACAAGTCGAGTTATTTTACTCATTACTTGCACTCCAAAACTAGATCATTAGGATTTTATTTCATTTCTTTTCTTTATTTTATTAATTAATTAATTTATTTATTTACATGAAAGTAAACTAAGTGACGAGTGCATACTAAGATCTAACTCAAAAAGAGAAAATGATAGAAGCCATCAATTCAAAAACTCTCCAACATGACACATGGCCTTTACATTCCCTTTACCCCCCTCTATTTGCATTTAACGGGAAGACAACTAAAAATAGAGAAGTGCATAGTGGCCTAATACAAAAACAAAAGTGAAAATGATGAGGTACAACTATACTAAACATGAGCTAGCTAGGGGACCAAAGTTATAATGTTATTTCATTTTGGTTTAACTATACAAATGGGAGAGTTCAAATAAATTAGTCGATATTATATCCATAGAATAATAAATCTCGTACAACTTTAATATCAATCACAGTCATTCATCCATTCAGTCTTATTAAAAACATAAGTTGTTTGGCCTCTTGAACGTTATTAAAAGCATTCATTCATTCTAACAATATATAATATTTTTGAAATAAAATAAAATACATTCAAGTTTTTGATGAATAAATGCTAATGTTAGTTTAGTTTTAAGAAACACAGATTAGTCCAGATGATAAAGAGAGTACCTACGGGTTTTAGTTCTCTAGCTACTGTTAGCTCTAGTCCATAAGAAAAATTGAGTGCAATGTACTTTGTTCATACACACAAATAGAAAGACCAGTAACATAAGGGATGGTAACCGGCTAGCCTTAAACCACACACACTAAACCACATATTAAGCCTAGAGAATGTCAATCAATTGTAAATGTTTAACACTTTTAAACTTAGTGTGTATGATTTAAGCTATCTGATAATAACCAAACAACAAATGTAATGTCTAGAAGTCTAGACAGTACATGCGATCTGTTGACTAAATTATCTCGCAAAAGTGTGTTTCCTGAATTATAATAATAATAGGATATGCAGCTAATGGATTTGTTTCCCCAATAGAAAATTTCATGACTTTTAGTAAGACTATTTGAGAACAACTTAATGAGAATTAGCAATGTAAGTAATTAATATTCCATAAAAAAAAGTATGGTAATCCTTAGCGACTAAATCATGGGCATATTGTTCCTGAACATGGTAAGATTGGCTCGGGAATCCAACGAATAGATTGCATTAAGTTTATTTAGTGGCATTGAAACATGAGCAACGTGCATGTAGGTGTAATAGGGGAAAGGAACCAGTTGTCGTTATAGGACCAATAACTATCATCTTTTTGTCAACCTCACCCCCCATTAGTAGACATAGTAGGAGCCAAAAGAAATGGTAATCGAAGGTCCATTATAAAATATCACATGCACCAATAGTGGTGCATTTTTTAGATTTTTTGACCATAATTAGCTCATTACTGGGACATTTGTGCACCACTATTGGGGTATTCGTCCACTACTACTGGGGTATTTGTCCACTACTACTGGCTATTTTGAGTTACCTACTATTGGCACAAAGGTTATCATGTATTGGACCACACTTTGAAATGTGTACTTTTTTATCTTTGTGCACATAACGAATTCCACAACGTGCATCATTACTACCCACAAGCCAAAACAATAGCTTTAAGCAGTTAAGTCACATACGGAGAGAACCAAAAAAAAATCATGAAAATCGAATGAACCATTTAGGAGCTTAAGATACACGAAATTATCTATGACGGCTACTCGCTCCTTTCCCCTAGTTCAAATCCACAAAATCAATGATTACATACATGCGTTACATACATTTCTCCCAACACAGTTGTAGCCCTAGCATATAATAAAGTACTTTGTGTTATTATACTTTGATGGTTGTCCAAGCCTCATCCCAATGCTCCTCTTTTTATACACAATGTCTTCTTTTGTTTTAGACTCGTTGATCTTCTTATTAGAATAATAGTGGCACCTCTAGTCCCAACCAATCGACCAATAGGATAAATACTTTCCCCTCTAAAATGGAGAGTATTTCTTGTATGTAAGCTTCTTGTCATGTAATTCTTCATAGCTTTGTCTTCCCAGTTGTTGGTTGCATTAAAGTTTATAGGGTGTTAATATGAGCTATGCAAAATGCTACATCCTACTAAACTATATGTATTTTGTACCCGACCAAGGGCCAGAGTAGGTGGAATTACTAATGGCACACTGATTTTCCCATGCATTCTTATTAAATGCAATCACTTTTCAGACTAGAAACTTAGAAACACCAGAAAACTTTATACAATTAAATGTAATTTGATAAATAGATGGCAAATATGAAGGGTGAAAGTAGAAAGACTCTACCTAGCTGCCAAGACAAACTAATCAATATTTGAAGTCAATGATGAACATTTGAAGTCATTGATTATCTATTATGATGTTGGTTGAATTAGACTGGTCCCAACAGCACATGAACCAAATGAATAATGAATGAAAGATTTTTATGACGTTCATAAGACTAAATAGTTTATGGGATCAAGATCATTATCAATAGTTTATCTTCAAATTTTTTTTTTATGTCGGATCTTCTACTGTTGATTTTGACTATGAGGTTGGCCGTCTGGTTAATCCTTTCTTCTTCAAATAACTGGTACATGTTGTCGACCTTCAAACCATCTCCACATTGAGTATGAATATCCTTTTAAGTCATGCACTCCATGATGAAGTGTCATTCTGTTTCCACCACCCCCTTATTGCAGAATATGTAAGCTCTCCATTCCCACGTTTCCTTGGGTATCTTCCACCTACTGGTCTCACATCTAAGATGATGTGATCCCATTCTCAATTAAGCAATTAGTAGCCTTGCTTTCTCTTTGATAGCTGCCCCTAAATATTTTTTCACCATGATCCTTAGTTGGATTAAACTCTTTGATGACATAAAATAAAAGTCGATGACATAAATATAAGCTAGCTCAACACCAGATCCAATCCACCACAACTTTCCTTCTCTCTACTCCCTTCTCTCTCTTCTCTTTATATGTATTTATAATTATATGTACATGTTCTGATTTAGTCAATAATTATTGAATAATTTCTTTGCCGCGAATTCATGTTTTATTACACAGAATAATAGGAACTAACTATTCACAATGCTTATATAGGAAGTTGGCTACACTAGCCCATGTTTTTGTATTCCTTTCATCTATCTAGGATATTGTAATGCAACTTGGATCCATTTTATACAATATTTAAATATTCAATATTTATCATAGCTTATTTCTAAACAATTACATTAAATAAGATTTATTTATACCACACTCTAATGTTCATTTGAGTTTGGCATTCTAGATATTTTCTTTATCGAACATAGGTAAGGAACAACTCAATGTAATATTCATAATTTTCAAGTATTACATTAGAATTTTAAATTCCTTATTTATTTATTTATTTATTTTATGTCTATTATTTATGCATACCTCTTATATAATATCAATTTTCTTACTAATGCACTATTATTATATTAGGAGAAATATTATTATAATTAATATACATTAATGTTAAGTTGCTATCACCCCTATTCCACTTGTTAATAGAATCACTATTATTACCCATACAAATGTTATTTCCAATAATAATTGTATTATTAGTTTTGTTGTAAGCATAATTTCTAGTGGCAATACTAATATCATGAATAAGAAGAAGATTATGATTCATGGTATTAAATAAACTTAATACCTGTCTCCAATCCATTAATATCAACACTAACATTAATGTCAATCTTAATGTTACCTTTAATTAACCTTAATTAGATGGATTATGACTACTAGCACACTTCTAATCAAGCACGTTAACTTTATCACTGATGTTAACATTGTGCTTAAGTTAATTATGCTTTAAAGTAGAATTATTTTAGCCTTTTGTAGTTATTTTTATTTCCATATGGTTAAGGCTTGCGATGAATGTTTAAAAATTCCACCTCATTTTCTACAAGTCTTACATTCAATAAGTTTTCAATTCAATATGACTTATTATTGTAAGAGAGTTAATATAAATATATATGTCATCCTATTGTTCATCTGAGGTTAATACAGCATATCAAACTAAGTTTCATTACATTCTCAATTTGTTCCTTTAAAACTAAAATATTCTCATAACATAATTAACTATCCTACATGCACCATATAATCATAACGGTGGTCTAATCATAAAACCAACATCCATAACATCAAAAGAAAGCAACATACCTCTAAGTAGCATCCAATTAATAAGTATGAATGCCAAACTATAGGTGGGGTCTCATAGTAGATGTTATACACATGCATAGAGGAGATCACATTAACAATTCATTTCATGGCTATACATGAATATAACCATATTAGTAAACTTTTGTATACAACTATTATTACACATACATGCATTTGAAAGAGCAGTTTACTTACAAATATGAAGACTATGTTAGCAAAGATTTCACATTAATACATTGTTTAGAAACCATTTAGTTTAGATAGCATATGATTATACCTATTATGTAATTGTAATGTGTTGGAAAATCAAGAACTAGGGTTTAAGATAATAAAACCACTAATAAGCCAAATTTGCCCATTACATTGAAAGAGGAGTAAACCCAATAGATCTAGACACAATCTAAATAAGGAAAGGGGTAATAGTTTGATCGGATTGGTTGGGAGTAGTGATCCTCTTTCTTAGTTGAAAATTGGATGATAGTTGTGAAATTAGGGTAAAAGTATGAATAATTGAAGTCAACTGTCAAAAACAGACTGGTACATATATCCCACAAAGCCACAAACTGAGATTTGGGAAAAAGATATGTTTAGAACCTGTTCCCAAAAGTTTGACCTAATTTTTAAGGACTAGGTAGCATAGATTTGTCCTGGTCCTCCATTTTTTTCTCCATTGAAAGCTAAACCTATTCGTCGCTATCGACTTTACCAAAATTCCCAAGTATAAATTTTACACCTATTTTATATACACAAAAAGAGAAGGAAAGATGTTGGAGATAGGTGTTTGCCTTAGGTTGAACCCCTATTTTGGAATTAACCTTGAAATTTAAATATGAATTGAAATGGAAATTGCTACAAAATGCTTTCCTTTTGACGGAAAGGTTAGATCTAAAACAAAAGTGTCAATAATTTAAATATACCTTGATGAAGTTGTGTTTGATCCTCATGCAAGAGGATTAGGATGTCTTGTAAAATGCCTTCAAGGAATATTGATCATGGATGCAATCTTGAATGCATAACTTGACTTTACTCCTACTCCAATGCTTGATGAATTACTAATTTCTTTCTCACTTGAATTGAATTAGGATCATAGTTTTTGCCTCTTGAAAAATGTAGGTTTCAAATGAGAGGGGTATACCTCCTTTTATACTTGAATACCCAAAAATTAGTTGAATTTTTGAAGTAGGACAACACAAGGTCAATTTTCCCACTCACTTGAAGTGACCATTGTGGGAACGCAAAATGGTTCTTGATTAAGAGGACCAATGTGCCCAATGCCTTGGTCTTGAGAACTAGGACTCTAGCATGAGGGGGAGAGAGTAAAGGTGATGAAAACATGAGGTTAATAAATGGTGTGAGAAGAATCAAGGCAAACATTGAGCATTAGATGCTAAATATCCAAAGTGAGGTCTAGGTGAGGACGAAATTGTATGTGGATACAATTTACAATGTTGCATTTAGCCCCCACTTTAGCTGGAGTGTGAGACTAAGAATACTCATGGTAAAGTACAAAGTCACATCAAAAAAATTTCACTAAGACATCCAAGAGACAATATATACCAAGCCCCCAAGGACTTTAGGATCTTACTACTCTGATATCAAAATAAGAGGGACAACACATGAAAGGGAGAGAGAGAGAGAGAGAGAGAGAGAGAGAGAGAGAGAGAGAGAGAGAGAGCATGATTGTAATTGGCCTAGTAAGATTTGCTGACTATGAGTCATAAAAAAAAAGAAGAATACCAAATTACAAAGCATAAGGCTCAGTATGAAAAGTAATTTGAGTATCAAAAACATGTCATGGTGTGTACATAATGTACATAATGTGTAAAATTAAGTAGAGTGTATGCATCCCCCACATTAAAGTGATTTCATACGTTTTATCAGAAGAAATTTATTTAAGGTAGCATGTATCCAAACAACAAGCATGTTATCATAATGAGATGCCCCCAATAAAGGACCAGTCAAACGATAATGGTCACAAAACATATAGGAAAAAGGACATAAGAGATCCACTAACTCTGGGGTCAGTATGCTCTTATGGTAAATAGTATACATCAAGAATATTTGTATTGAATTAACCTCATCCCCCAAAGGTATTGGAACTACAAACACAATGGAAGAAGAGAACAAGTGTCTTTTTGAGTCAACATGAAAGAGACCAAAAATAGATCTCAATGCTTTGCATTGTTCTCAAGTAGACAACATATAGAAGAATTGAGATAAAAATAGAAGAATGTCACATTATATTCAGCCTCTTTATTACCTTGCACCAATGGAGTAACAAGGGTCATCCAAAGAGAATCTTACATAACACAAAAACATGTCAGGTAACATGTCATGGGGGAAGCACATTACGAACAAGGAAACACGCAAAAGAGGATACACGATATGAATGAAGTTAGTCAAGCAAATCATCTACCTCCCAATATTGTTAAAAATCATTTATAAATGTTGGACAAGTTGCAAGAGGAGCCACTTTGAGCTTGGAATATGGAGCTACTGCAAGTTCGAAACAAGGACCATGCTCTAATGATGAGTCGCTTTGTTTGTCACTAGGAGCCAGGGTTAATATTTTTGAAAAATGTGTTCAGATAACTCATGATTAATCTCAACAAGCTCATACATATAATCAAAATCATTAGAAGCAACATTGTTAGCATGAATAATATTATCATCATCTAAATTAATAGAAATACACTTTAATGCAAAAATAAGTTGAACCATAATTTTTCTTAAGCATTTTTACTTTAGGTAATTTGATGTGAACTTCCTCCCTAGGGTTAGGCGAAGGTTGGAAAAAATGGGAGCAAGTCAACATTTGGTGTCTTTAGGGAGGAAATGGTTTTGGAAGAAAGCTCATGAGCCTTAGCACAACGTCTTCGTCGGTGTTCTCTCACACAACAATTCCTTTTAGTTTTAGTCAAAACCTGTGAAGATTTAAGATCAATGGACATAGGCTTCTTTTCTTCCCTTATAGGGGGAGGTATGGAAGAAACCCCAATAGTTTGAGGGAGACTTGAGGTCAAACACTTTCCTTTGTAAGAATGGGGAGGTGGGACTAACCCATATATAGGAGGAATAGAATGAGTAGGAAGAATACCAGGTCTGTTATGAGGAGGGATATTCATGGGTGTAGGGTCTCTAGGTTTACTCAAGGACATGATCATCTCATTTTTCCATTTCTAATAAGATAAGAAAAGGATTTCATTTCGAGGCTTAAAAGGCTCGGGTTGTTTAGGCCAAAAGTAATCAAGAGTGAAATTGTCAAGTTTCATCATGGGTTGGTAGAGGCTATGATTAATTGTTTTGAGAATACCATTAAGAGGGAATTTCAAATACTTATGGATTGTAGAAGGGATATATTTCATGGAAGAAAGCCAAGGATGTCCCAACTTCACATGAAATTGATCCAATTTAAGAATAATAGCAAATTTGGCATCCAAGCACTTAGTACCAACCTCATTGGGAAGAGTAATAGAACCGATAGTAGGGAAAGAGAAACCATCATACACCTTGACCATAACATCATATTTATCATAGGTAACTTGAAGCACTTGTAATATATAAAGATATTATTGGTGATCACATTCACCATACACACTAGATCAATGAGCACCCCTCGTGAGAGTTTGTCTTTGATCTTCATAGTGATATATAATGGGCCATCAGGTGTAACAATAGTCTCACTAGGATCAAAAGTAATACATGTCTTTTCAAGGTGTAGGTTTATCAACAAGGTTCACAACATTATTAGATTCTAGAACAGGGTCATTAGGAGAAAAATTAAGAGACTTGGAATCAACAACATTGGTAGAATGAGAAGGCAATGGATTGGTAAAGGTTTGGAGGTTTCGATTAGGAGGAGCTATGTATTTATTCGTTTTTTCATTGACACCAACTATGGATATAGCATTGTTATCAATGAAGTCTTGGATATTATTTCTCAACTTGTAACACTTTCCAGTATCATGGCCAAGTTGACAGTGATATTGACAAAAAACTTTGGGATCATGGTAAGGTGGAAATTATTTGGAAGTGTCAATTGTTTTTATGGGATGAAGTTGCAACACATTAGCATTCATTAATTTCAAAATCATACTATACAAAGACTCAACAAGAGGAGTTAGTTCTTTTCTAAAATATTTGGATAAAGGGGCCACATCTAATGTCGTAGCTACCACTTGAGTATTGATGTTGTCATTGAGCTTGATGAAACCTTTGTTAGGTTTGAACTTCACAAACATTTTTTTAGCAGTCTCATTCTTATCAAACAGAGCCATTGAAGAGGATGATTCAAACTGACTCACTTGAATCTGATAATTATGAAGCATTGCACACAATTGTGTAAAGGAAGTAAACTCTGAAAATAGAAGTATCTCTAATATCTTTTTATAAATTAGCAATGAAAATTATTTTAACATCATGATCAGGCACTTGATAAGAAATTTGAGATTACAAATGCTTATAACTACCAATAAAATCAATCACTTTTTATTAATTCCTTGCTTGCAATGAATAAAATCAGCTAAAGCAATCTTAAGACCAATGTTATTTTCAAATTGTTGAATGAAAGCATTAGAAAATTGTTGAAAAGAAGTAATATAATTAGGAGACAAAGAACAATACAATTGTAAATCTTTATCCCTAAAGGTTCTAGTGAACAATTTAGCCATAAATCTTTAGTCATGAGAAAATTCACTACACAAAGTTTGAAATGTCTTCACATAAGTCAAGGGGTCTCCTTTTCCATTATACAATTCCAATTGAGGGACTTCCATATGTTTGGGAGGAACCGCGTTGACAATTCCATCGAGTAGTGGGCTTGCTACATCAAATATGGGAACAATGAACTTGGATTGAGTAATGGAAGCCAATTGATGTTGTAGGGATGTAACCGTTTGGGCTAGCTTATTGATGGTTGCTTCAATGGATGGATTAAAATTCAGCATATTGAATTGTGATGAAGGAGTAACATTGTAGTATGTAGGTGGATGTTGAGAATAAGGAGTGGAACATTATGGTATGTTGGTATGGGAGATGGTTGTGACACAAATGGAAGACTCATGAAAGGAGGAATGTAAGAATATTGATTAATAGGATTTCCCCAATGAGTAACATGTGTAGTAATAACACTTTGTGTGAAATTAGTCATGATAGAAGATGCAAATGTAGGCACACTAGCTAGGGATGTAGGCATAAGAATGGAATAATTAACTTGGATAGTGGGTTGAGAATATCCAAGGACTTCAGTGCAACTTTTGATTGGCTTAATATTAGTATCAACCATATGAGCAAGGCCACGCAAAAAATCCACACCTATCTTATCACTTTGCACCATTATTTTTAATCCTTCAATCAACAGGATTGCCTCACTTTCTGGGTATTCCTGACATCCATTGTTGAATATTTTCAAGTTCATTGTAAATATTCTCCAATTGGGCAATGGTAACCCTAGTTAGTTATGCATCCACATCATAAGAAGTATGAGGAGAATGGGGATAAGTGATATCATTTGTTAGATTAGAGGAAACTCCAACATTCTCATGGAGCAAGTTATCCAACTGAGGCTCCATATCCTTAGTGTTTAAACCTTTGTAAGCCTTAATTCTACAACTTATTCTCATTGGAATATTGTATGTAGGAATAATGGTAACAAAACTCATGTACAAAGGAGGTAAAATTGGATGCAAAAATTAAAAATTATGATTAAGCAATGCAACTTTGTTTCTAAAATGATTGATAAACCAATTAATTAAGCAATTTGAATTATGATATTGAATATTAGATGCCTCTAAATGTGAACATAACATGTTGTGTCGACTTGAATTTGAATTTCATCATCAGAATACTACCTGCAACATGTTAGTTTCACAAAATACAAAGGAAATGCTACAGGAAATCCAAAATCAACCAATGAAACTACATGAAATACATATAAAATAAAAATGCTATTTTTACCTTCATGGTTTATGTCTCATTGTATCCTAAGTCCACTGTTCTTGGTTGTAGATGGTGTGCTCTTAGACAAGCATTGATAGCTTCCAAGATGGCATATCAAGAATGGACTAATAATTGATAGTTCACAAATGCTATGATATGCAATGCTAAATGACTATGCTAGAATGATTATGCTATTTGCTTCAAGATTAAAACTCATGGATGCATAAGTTTTCACAAATGATTATCTTGAAAAATCACTAGCTTGAAAAATCACTTGAAGACTAACTCTCTCTCAACTAAAACTCTTGATTTTATAGACTTTGAGAGGATAAAATGATGTGGCTCGGATCAATGGTCATGATCAGATCTATAGATTTGGATGGTTGTGAGCAAAGGTGAAGGTTGAGAGAAAAGGTGAAGGAGAAGACAAGTGTCACTCATCTCACCTTGACTGGGTTGCTAACTGAGGGAATCTAGGGATGGTTGGAGAAAATTTAGGCTTGAGAGGACAAGTGGACTCAAGTCCTTCCTAAGATGTAAGGATGTTGGAGAGAAAATAGAAGGAGGTTATGAAATATGTGTACGTACACAATATTTCATTAAATTTGGAGGTTGAAGATAAATGATAAATTAATATTTAAAACTTATTAATATCTTTAGCCACATGATTGATGAGTTGGAAAAGGAAAGATGAAGTGGAGATAGAAGGTGAGTTGGATAAGGGATTAAATAATTTAGAAATTATTTAATATTTGAGACTATAGGATAGGAGAATAATCATTAGATATTAGATATTCAAATGATTGAAGAAAATAATTAAATATTTAGATATTCAATTAATTCATCAGAAGAATAATTAAATATTTGATATTTAATTAATTAGAGGAATAGGATAGATGAATTAATTAATAAAATATTTCAATTAAATTAATTAATAGAAAGACACGAAAAATGAATTAAATAAATTAATCTTTTCAAATTAACTATTTAATAGAAGAATAATTATTAAATAAATATTAAATATTTATTTAATCGCTCATGGCCATTTTTATGTCTATACATTTTGCCCCCTTTTTATACTATGTCGAGACAACATTGTTTCAAAGATTAAATCAAGTCTCGATAGCATGCCTGATGGAGATAAAAATCCTGATTGTGTGCCCCCTCAGGAGATTTATCATGAAATTGTTGAAAAATTTAGTTTGAACGATTGATCTCATGATAATTGAAAAGTTCCATCAATTAAATTCATTTGTAAAAGACAAATTAAATTGCCCCATTGAAAAGCATTAATTACCCTTTCAAATAGTAATTATAAAATTAACCACGGTTAATTTAAATTTCATTTTCATCCTTGTTAGCTTGTGAAGAAAATTGTCTTGGTGAGGTGGCGAAATGGTGATTCCTTTGGAGAACCATCGAATTGAGCATGTTCGACGATATCAACGACCTCCGAAGTATAGGTTTCCAGTATGTATCTTATCCTGACCTTTGTTTTCAACTTGTGTTACAATTTTTCATGTTTTTTGGTGCGTTTTTGGATTTTTTGAATTTTTTTACGATTTTCGATATTTGGTTTGTGCTTTTGCATTCAGGTTTAGTGTATATGCTCTAGGTGAATGTTTTTGATAGATTTCATAGCCAAAATTCACTTTGTTGATTATATTTAGGCGTGTCTGATGCACAATTATGATGAATAGGTACTGGATTGATTGATTGATTTTGTTTGATAGATCGATTTGATTTGTTTTGATAGATTAGCTCTAAGAAACCAATTTAGTTTCAAATGAAAGAGTATAGCAGAGTTTTGATTAAACTCAATGATTGATAGAAAACCATGTTTGATAGGTTTAAAATTATTTGATTTGTTTGGATAGATTAGCTCTAAGAAACCGATTTAGTTTTTGATGTAAGAGCATAGAAGAGTTTTGATTGAACTCAGTGATTGTTAGATCGATTTGATTTGTTTTGATAGATTAGTGATCTCTTTGATTTGATAGATAGATGAGTGATGATTGATCGAATTCTCTTGGTAAACAGGAGAAACCTAATGTTCTCTAGTGTCGAGAGAAATTCCCAACGATGCGGCACTTACTGCCAGAGCTTACATAGGCAGAGGTGAGACATATAGATGCTTGCGGATTACGCCATCTGTTATACATGTCTGATATTACCCATAATAGGGGTTTGTTGACAGTGTTAGCCAAGAGATGGCATAGTGAGCATTACACTTTCCACCTGCCCACTAGTGAGATTAGTGTTACCTTTGAGGATGTGTATAGGATTCTTCATATCCTAGTGACTGGCAAGCTAGTTCAGTATGATTTTCAGGATCATGTAGGGACAAAGGCTTGCAAAGCCATATTTGGAAATGAGAGCATTGCGAGAGGAGAGATCTAATGTGAGGATATGATTATGTATTACAAGACTCTCCTTGTGATTCTTACAAGTTTGATTGGGGGATTTATTTGTCCAGATAGGAGATCTTGAGGTTTTTCTGTTGGTTGGGATGAGATTCTTTAGAGCATGATGCAACATCAAACTCAATATGCGTGGGGTGTTTATATGCTTGCTCATTTATATCATGATCTTCATCAGGTTGTTTATGATGAGAGTGCTAGTCTATCGATAGGATGTACACTTTTGCAGATCTAGTACTGGGAGCACATTACTATCACTCGGCCTATCCATCATAGAGTTCATGGAGAGAGGCAACCATATGTTTATCTGTATGCAGGTATCCTTACTCAACATAAGTTGGGTAAGATGGAGTATTGACGTTGGGTTCTTGATTCCTTGGATAGTGTTACTTGGAGACCATATGTTGATTGTGAGCCATGGATGGATGACACACGAACATTACCATTTATTATGCAAAGTAGATATCTTATTGGTTGGACTCCTTACATTGTTGAGAGATAGTTGATGAGTCACATTCTTAGATAGTTTGGTATCTTTTAGCCTATGCCTATTGGTGTCACGATATATGCATGGTGATACAGAGATAGGTGAGATTGGGGACCTTCTTTGTCATTTGAGATTGCTTGCACGGAGTTTCTTGCTACTCCTAGGGTGGCTTATGATATGAGATTGCACATTCTTGATCCTGGGGTTACTGCAGATTATGCTCAGTACATACTAGCACATCCATTTCCTCGTATTACTGATCCAGCAGATCCTCCTCCCAGCTCAGTAGATAAGGATGGTGATCCAGATGATCCAGTTTTTAGGAGACAGAGATGGAGATGAGAGCTTAGAGATGCTTAGGAGGCTAGGGGAGGTGCAGATGAGGGTGGGGATGGAGGTGGTGGCGGTAAGAGACCCGAACAGAGAGGAGGTCGATTGAGAGTCTGTAGAGGACCGTTTGGACCACTTGGCAGGATTGGGAGAGATGGTGGATGGATTGGGAGGGATACTGGTAGGGTAGGGATGAGATCACCGAGAGGGTTGCCATTGACAGGAGGAGGTAGGATGACTAGACTGGATGGGGGTTGTGGGAGAGGCATTGATTTTGGTCAGATTCAGCCAGACCCTAGGGTTATTGCAGCTCATGGTGGAGAGGATGAGGATCCAGAGGATCATGTTCCACTCATGAGACCATGAGTTCTGAGAGCTACTCGGACTGAGATTCTAGGAGGTGGAAAAGGAGGTGGAGATGAGGGGATCGGTGTTAATGTGCCACAACATGATTTACCAAAGCAGGATGTACTAGAGCACGATGTGCCAAAGCAAGATACCATGGATAGTCTCAGATCATAGATAAATCATCTTAGAGAACAAATACATGCACTCATGACAGAGAGAGACACAACTGTTAGGAGAAAACAAGATACTCAGGGCCTTCTTGATCATATTCAGTAGGTTGGATCGAGCACTCTCTCAGCTGATATTGTTAGAGCACTAGTTCAGGCCGGGAAGGAGACTTCCCGTTAGCGACGACTATATGAGGATTTAGTCGCAGAGAGCCAGAGAGAAAGTAGTTGTCATACCACCGTGTTGATGGATACTAGTAGTGGTGGAGTCATGGGGCCTCCTCAGAGGAGTGGTGATCGTGGGAGACCAGTATCTAGAGGATCTTCTCATCCATAGCCACAGAGACCGACAGAGTCAGGTGGTAGTGGTACAGGACAACCATGACTTGACTTTGAGGCACTTGTATTTTTTTTATCTAATATCATTGTATACTTGGACTTTTATTGTTTTATGATGATCTATATGCAGATATGGCCTCTATATGATGATTATCTTTATTATGCATGTTATTATATATGATGATGATCTATATGCATTGATTATATGGATGATGCTATAATCTTTTTCTTTTCATTATGATGATGCTTTATATGATAATGATAAATGTTTTTTATTTTTGATTTTGATAACCTTGAATGCAACTGAAAATGATTACTAACTTTAAATGATGTGTAAATTAAATGATCTAAATGCAATGATCTATATGCAAATGAATGATTATGCAATATGTTTTTGATTCACATGGATGCAAACGAAAATGATGTGAAAATGCAAATGTTTTATTTTATATGCAAATAACGATGAATGAATCTAAGTGCAAAGATGCAACTAAATGAGCTTAAAAAGGAACTAAAATGAGAATGATCTTAATGCAAATAATAATGATTATACACTACATGATTAATGAAATGCACTTAATTGAAATGCAAACTAAATGCAATTTTTGAAATGATTCTAAAAATGAATGCACCTATAATGATCAAATGCAAATTGTTGTTTTTTTGTTTGTCCAAGTATACTCAATCTTTATTCATTTACCATTGATTTTTGAATGAAATGAGATGCTTATAATGCAATTGATTCTGAATGCTTATAATGCAGACGAATAATGAACTAATCTAAAATGATCTAACTAAAAATTATACTGCCATTCTTCATATGTTATCTTGTAACAGTGCTTGATTTCATCATTGAGCTTTAAAATGTTGTAAGAAAATACAAGCAACTTGACATAGTGATTCAAGATGACCTGAGTGTTTCTTACATGGATTTTGATATAGCAAGTTAATACAAGCAACTTGATACAATGAGTCAAGTTGACTTAAGTATTGCTTGCAGAATAGACAAAGATTATCTCCTTTCATGCATGACTTGGAACATCCTCCTTGATCTTTTGTCGATCATATCTTGAGACAAGTACATACCTTAATAAGAGATAAACCACAGACAACAATCAAATAAAAATAATCATGCCCCATCATAGCTTCTCTAGTCATGGACATCCTTGAGTCGCATAGAGTACATGATTAGCAATAAAATCGAGAAATAAACACTAAATCTCACATGTCATTCACATGTTCTCATGGTCATTAACTGATACAATCATCTTGACGAATGATCTTTTGATAATCCTTTATTACTTGCTCATTGATTCTTTGTTTTCTGAGTTTCACGATTCAGTTATTATAAGATGCCTTGATCTTCATTGCTTTGTTGCTCATTATCTATTTCAAAACCCTAGGTGTTTTTGGTTTTTTTAAGTTTTTTGAATGTTTTGGATTTTCAAAGATTCAAAAGATCACCTTAGCAAAAGGAATTAGGATTTTTCCCCCTAGCGGAAACAAAAATTTATTATGGATGTATGAATTGATCAAGATCCAAACCATAGTGGGATACAAATACAGATTGATTGATTCTGATAAAATCTAAGATAGTGACTATGACAAGTGTGTCAAAGATTGATAGTTGTTGGTAAGCTGCATATTTTCTGCTAAATGGTTCAGAGCAATGGATACGAAAGATGGAATGGGTAAGCTAAGATAGATGGAAGCAATATATGTGGTAGGAGTGGATAGGATGGAGTGAATAGGTGCGCAAAGCGATCTTATAGATGGAGGAGCTCACTTTTTAGATAGCGTCTGTTTACTAGGTTTTCACCATCTAAATTTATTGCATTTTTCTCTCTTTTTCTTTTTTTTTAATTTCTTTTAACTGTTTTATGCTTTTTTAGGGATTTTCTGCTTTTCTAATTTGTTGCTGATTTCTTCAGGACTTTATATTCTTTTTATTGATTTTTTCCAGGACTTTATATCTCAAGCATAGAATTTCTTGAGATGAATAGAATTGATAGGTTCATCAAACCAATCACCTTCAGGGGTAGATAACTTCTATGCTCCTAATCCATATGCTGCTAGTATGACAAAAGGTCCTAGCCAATTTGGTTCAAATTTTCCCTTCTTTTCTCGGTCTTGTTGATTTCTTGGATTCTCCCTTAGAACTATATCTCCAATCTGAAAAATGTGTGGCTTGACTCTGTGGTTATAACTTCTTTCCATTCTTTGTTGATATACTTTCAAATGATCTGTTGCATTTTGGCGACGTTCCTGAATTGGTTCAAGTTCTTGGAGTCGAGAGACTAGTTTCTCTTGTTTTGGTATAAGACTTTTCAAGGATAGTTGTAGAGAAGGTATCTCTACCTCTATAGGTAATATGGCTTCTGATCCATAGACCAAACAATATGGAGTTGCCCTCGTTGGAGTGTAAATGCTAGTTCGATATGGCCAAAGAGCAGGATTCAGCTAAATGTGCTAGTCTTTTCTAGCTTCATTGATTGTTTTCTTTAAAATTTTCAAGATAGTTTTGTTTGATGCCTCAACTTGACCATTTCCCTGTGGATAATATGGAGTAGAAAACCTATGTTGGATATGAAATTGTTCACATAGCTCCTTCACATATTGGTTCTTAAATGGTCTTCCATTATCAGTGATAATGGTCATAGGAACTCCATAGCGACAGATTATATAATTCAAAATGAATGATGATATTTGTTTTCCTATCACTATTGTTAGAGGCATTGCTTCAATCCATTTAGTGAAATATTCAGTAGCAGTCAAAATGAACTTATGTCCATTAGAAGATGAGGGATTTATCTTTCCTACCAAATCAAGGCTCCATTGAGAAAATGGCAATGATCCTATCATAGGATATAATTCTTGTGTTGGTGCATGAATGAGAGTCCCATGGATCTGACATTATTTGTATTTCCTAGCATATGTGATTGAATCTCTCTCCATAGTAGGCCAATAGTAATGCATACGAAGAATTTTCTTAGCCAGTGTTAAGCCACTTGAGTGTGTGCCACAAATACCTGCATGAAATTCGTTAAGAACTTTCTCAGATTCTTCTTGTTCAAGATATCTCAATAAAGTACCATCTAGACCTCTCCTATATAGGATATCTACAATAATAGTATAGTGAGAGGACTGATGGATAAAATTCCTTTTCTGATTGTGGGATAGGTCAAGAGGAAGGATATTCTCTTTCAAGTACTGATAAGTTTGACCGTATAAGGATTGACTAGTTCCTGATATATGGCAAATTCGATAGATATGCTGGGATTGAATGGTAGGGGTTAAGATATCTTCCATGAGAAATTTGTAACGATGTTGATTCTCCTGATTTTGTAAGAGAGATTCTATTGTAGCCATTGCATCTATTGCTTTATTCTCACTTCTTGGAATCTGGGTGAATGATATTTATTTAAAGTGTTCTTTAAACTCTTCTACTAGTTGTTTGTATGGCACGAGCTTGTCATCCTTAGTTTGGTAATTATCATTTATTTGGTTGATGATAAGCTGTGAATCACCATTGACATGTAATTCATTGACATTCCATTCAATGGCCATTTTAAGCCCAATAGTCAATGCTTCATATTCTGCAGTATTGTTGGTGCATGGAAATTGCAGTCTATATGATTTCGGAATTGTGTGTCCCTGAGGTGTGATGAAAAAGATTCCTGCACCAAATCCATATTGTGTGTAAGAAACATCAAAGTATAATTCCCAAAATTTTGTACTTACTGTCAGAATGTCTGCATCAGGAAATTTAATGTGCAAAAGCATGTTGTGTTGTAAAGGTGCTTCAGCTAATTGATTAGCAATGACCTATCTTTTGATAGCTTTTCGATCAACATACTCTATATCAAATTCACTCAATATCATAACCCATTTGGCTAGTCTTCCTGTCAAGGTTGACTTGCTCAACAAATACTTTAGTGGATCTATCTTTGCTATTAGTTTCATGGAATGAGTCAACATATAATGTCGCAACTTTTGAGTTGCAAACACAATTGCTAGACATGTCTTCTATATTGAGGAATAATTCAGTTCATAGCCAACAAGTGGTCTATTGATGTAATACAATGCTCTTTCTTTTCCTTCTTCATCATGTTGAGCTAGGAGAGCACCTAATGATACATTTGTCGTTGAGATATAGAGAAACAATAGTTTCCCTTTGGTTGGTGATACCAATACTAGAGGATTCATAAGATATTCTTTGATTTACAAAAAAGATTCTTCACATTTCTGATCCCATTTGAATGGAATATTCTTATGTAGAAGATGGGTGAATGGACAACATCTATCTGCTAATTGAGAGAAAAATCTCCTGATTGGTTGCGATCTTCCTTGTAAAGATCTTAATTGACTTATGTTCCTAGGTGACTCCATTTCCATGATGGCTCTGACCTTTTCAGGATCTACTTCAATTACACGAGCTGATATAATGTACCCAAGGAGTTTTCTAGAGGTTACTCCAAATACACATTTCTTTGGATTTAATCTCAACTGATATCTTTCCAGCTAGTCAAAAATCTTGCTTAAGATATTCAAATGTTCTTGTCTTGTATGAGATTTTGCAAGCATATCATCTGCATAATCTTCCATAAATCCATGCATCATTTCATGGAAAATTGTCGTCATGGCCCTTTGATAAGTCGCCCCTCCATTCTTAAGCCCAAACGACATAACATTCCAGCAATAAGCTCCCCATGCATAGGTGAATGTTTTCTTTTCTTGATCTTCAGGTGCAATTCTTATTTGATTATATCCCTAAAAGCCATCCATTAATGAAAACATCTCATGTCCTGCTGATAAGTCCACAATTATATCAATGTTTGGTAGTAGGAAATCATCTTTGGGACATGCTTTATTTAGATCTTTGAAATATGTACAGACTCTTATGCTTTTATCTGGCTTTGACACTGGTACAATACTTGAAATCCATTCTGGATAAGCAACATGTCTTATAAAACCCACATCTAATAGTTTCTTCAGCTCAGTTTTTACAAGAAGAGAAATGTGTGGATGCATCTTTCTTAGCTTTTGCTTGACTAGTTTTGCTTTTAAATCCACATTAAGATGATGCATGATAAGATCTGGATTAAGTCCCGACATGTCTGCATAGGACCAAGCAAAATTTATTTGTCTTTGTTTAAAGAATTCCATGTATTCTTTCCTCTCTTCGTCTGATAATGAGGCAGCATAATGAAGTATCTTAGTATCCTTTGATGTACCAATGTTTACTGCTTCTGTTGGTTCTATTAGGATAGAAGATCTCTCCTGAAAATATGCAGGAAGAATGTCAAAATTTCCATCTTCTGGAGCCTCAAAGAGGTTTTCACCATCAGATACATCCTTTATTTTCCTTTTTGATTGATCTAGTGTTGCCATGAAATGATTGTCAACAAGGGTCTCTTTCCTTGTTTTAATTCAATTTTGCAACTGGAAAGTTTGGCATTCTCTTGACTACAAGAAACGTTACTTGATTCTACAATGGAAGATATCTTAGGTGTTATGGGTTTGATAGCATTAAGATACATGGCTAAGTTATGACCATTGGAAAAGACATTTAATTCAGGGTTTTCTAAATTATCCCAATCAATTAGTTCAGGATGAAGAAGGAGTAAGTCATAATCATTGTCATCGTTAGGTGCTTCAAAGTTCATGACATAATGATCATAATTTGGCATAGAGTAGGTAATGTCATAGATCGAATGATTTTGAGAATTGTCTCTCCCAAGTGTCTTCCAATTAGTTCTAACAAAATCAATATTACTATTTTGTAGTTCACACTCAAATGGTTCTTCAGCTAATGTTTGTCCGTTAAACGAATGTATTATATCAACACACACATCTTTAATACTACAAATTCCTTCTTGATTATTTTCAATGACTTCATTTGTATTTTGAAGTTGACATACTTGTGTACATGATAAAGATGATTCTTTTGCTAGATTTTGTCTTCTTTCAAAATCAACTTCTTCTAGACTAATAATCAATCCTACTTGACTATTTCTTAATTATTCTATGGTTCTGCCACATCTTGATACATCTTGTTCCTTATTTGATAAAAATATGATATTTCCAGGTTCTTGATCTATCTCTATTTTTACTTCTTATGGCGCTACTTCTTTGACTTTGTCATTCCCTTTCCTTTGTTATTTTGTATATGCCTCTTTTCTTTGAATTTTGAGTTCTTATCGTCTTCTTTCTAACTCCATCTTTTGTTTTGTAATAGACAAGTCTTCCTTTGTAATAGTTGTTTGTTCTTCATTGTTTTCTTTACTTGATATACTAGATAAGACATCTGGACCCCATTCATACTCATTTGAATTTGTCTCTAAACCATGGTCTAGGACTACCCCACTATACCATACAAGAATGTTACATGGTGCAAAACGTTCCCTGATTTCTGCCATCTCTATTTTCACTGCTTCAGGAATATCTTGTTCAGATTCTGCATTTGCTTGTATTTCTTGAACTTGTTGACAAGATTCTTCTTTTCCTTTGATGGTAATCTCTTCTTCTTGCTTTTCATGTTCTTCTTGTTTCTTTTGTTCATTGGATACTATTTTTACTGCTTGATGTAGCTTTTCTTGCCAATTTTCTTCTTTAGAGATTGATTTCTTTCTCCACTTTGATTTTTGATAATTATGGTGCTTTTGATTTGACTTTAGATATCCAAGTCCTGACTTATCTTCTTTAGATTGTGAGTGGGGACAAATTGGTTCTGAAATACCTTGATGTCGTTTACCAATTGGTCATTTTCCTTCATATCCCATTTTTTGCATGATTTCATAACCTTTTCCATATTGTTTTATGGGAATATTAACTTTTGTAGTTGTTGCTATAGTTTCATTTTTATCCTTGTACAACCAACCAAAAATTTCTTTGTCTTCGGTTTCTTCATCAAGAGTTCCAGCTCTAACAAATGTTTCGTTAAACATATCTTTTGATTTCTCAGAGGTCTTTGATTGGATATTTGTAGGATTTCCATATGACTTAGGAGAAAGTGGAAAATTATGCAAAGAATATTTTCCCATTCCTTCATCATTTAATTTGAACTTTTTCTCAAAGGTTTCCCATAACTTTTCTTGAATTTCTTTGGTAGGATATATTGATTCTCTGTTATGTGGAACTCTTGTATTTTGTGTTGGCTTCAAGTTATTGCAATATTGACTAGAGTCTGCAATTTTAGTGATCTCTTGTCCTTCAT
Organism: Cryptomeria japonica; assembly: GCF_030272615.1. Taxonomy (NCBI): domain Eukaryota; kingdom Viridiplantae; phylum Streptophyta; class Pinopsida; order Cupressales; family Cupressaceae; genus Cryptomeria; species Cryptomeria japonica. The sequence goes on from NC_081407.1 coordinate 211,681,880, forward strand.
GAGAAAATTTTACACATTGATGATACGTAGAAGGAATTGCTTGCATATTGCAAATCCATGGTCTTCCCAGAAGAATTTTGTAAGAGAGGTTCAAATCTAAAACTTGACACAATGTATTCCTCTCCACAGGTCCTATTTTGATTGGTAACACCACGGTTCCTTTAGAAGAACATTTTGCTTCATCATAAGCCTTAATGGTTATTTTCTTCTTTGGATCCATTGCATTTTTTTAATATCCCAAAGCTTTTATCAAACTCAATGCACAAATGTTTAAGTCGGCTCCACCATCTATGAGTACACGTTTGGCACGTGTTTTATTAATGGTGACTTCAACATGTAAGGGAGCATTGTGAGGATTTGTAAAGACAAGTCATCATTTTCAGAAAATGATAAGCAATGAAGGGCTATAAGGTGTCCCACCATGTTTTGGAACTGATCTATATCCAAGTCTTTTGAAACTATTGTTTCCACTAAAGCTTTTTCCAAAATTTCCTTATGCATAGGTGAAACTTTGAGAAGTTCCAAAATTGATATTTGAGCGGGTATTCTTTGTAATTGCTCTACTAAATTGTATTGTTGTGAAGTGGATGTTGGGTCTTTTGTTATACCTAGAAAGGTAACCTTTTCTTTGCTTCTCATAATAACATTGATTGGCTCTTAAGGTGTATTATCTTTAACAATGATAACATTTACCACATCATCATATGTATAAGTGTAGTTCACTTTGGCTTTTCCTTTGTCATCTTTTAATTGGGATGGTTCACGTTTGTCATAATTCAGAAGTGGAGTTTTGAAAGCTAGGTGTGATTCATTTGTCTTGTGGCTATCCACTGTGATAGTTCCATTATCAATTAGATCTTGGATAAGGTGTTTCAATCTTTGACAATAATTTGTTTGGTGTCCTTTATTCTGATGGTAATTACAAAAATGGTTGTCATTCCACCAATTTGGCTTTACTTGTGGTTCATAGCTTCTTGCTTTTGGTAACACCATCAGTTTGTTGGCAAGAAGAGTTCTTAAAGCTGATTCCAATGGTTCTCCAATGTTTGTGAATTTCCTCTTAGGATTGGAGAAGGACTTGGTCTTATTGTTTTCTTGATTGTTATTGCTTAGGATTTGACTTGATATATTAAAAATTGGTTGTTGTTTTTTTGTAGCACTATTATCATCATTTCCTCCATTGCTGACATTCTTACTCTTTGACCAAAACTTGGGTTTGTCATTGTTTCCATTGTTGTAAGAATTATTGTAAAGTTTTAGCTCTCCTTTCTTTACCATCGCATTCTCTATTTTCAGACCATTCTCAATCATCTTGGCAAAGGAGGGAGGACATTGCTTTCTTAGTCGATAACTCATTTCACTGATAAGATTATCAATGAATATGTCCATTTTTTCTTGATCAGGCACATCTCCTAGATACCTATTAAACACATGCATTTCCATCATTGTAAGAAGATCACAAAAGATTCACCATTCTTTTGTTTAACATTGCATAAATCCAGCATTGTTATCTCATTCCTTACATTGTAGGAGTATTGTGAAATAAATCTATTCACTAGTTCTGCAAAAGATTTGATTTCAGATGGTAATCTTGAAAACCACTCCATTGATTGTCCATTTAAACTCCTAGGAAAAAGACACATCAGGTAAGTTTCATCATGGGCAAACTTCATACTCATAGTACAAAACTCCCTAATGTGATCTTGAGGATCGGATTTTCCATCGTATTTGTCATATTTAGGGTTCTCGCAATGTTGTGGAAATGGTACCATATTCAATTTTTTATTGAAAGGATATGGGTAGATATCTTCCAATGAATACTTCTTGGAGCTTGTTCCATTTTGCATATCTTGCATATGTTGTTTAGAGTTTGCATATGTTGAGTAAGGTTTAACAACGGATTATCCATATAAATTCTCTTTATTTCTTCATAAGTTCTTTTATCACTACGCTCTTTTCTTGTATCATCACGTTCTTTTCTCGTCTCTTCATGACTTTCTTTGTTTACATCTTCGTTATTTGGATCATCTGTGTTTTGAGTGTTACTTGCCTCCGTATCTTGTTTTAAGCTTTCTATGTTAAAATCTTGTGGCAATTTAGCTCCAGATTTTGCCAACATCAAGAGATATTTCTCTTTTTGTTTTGCCAACAATTTTTCCATTAGCCTATCAAATTTGAAATCTTTCTCAAGGTCTGTAATGGTATTATTGACTGCTTCTTTGTCAACAACGGTATACCCAAAAGTTTGGAATACAGGATTATCTTCTTCCTCCATTTGTTTTTGTTGTTTTCTAAGTTGTTGTATTGAGCTTTAGTCCAAACTGGCATGTGATTATTTCAAAACAATTGAAATTTCCAAAGGACAAAGTCAATAGGTGATTATTGGTTTAGGAAGATATGCTTTGTTAATTTTACCACTATTGTTTGTTTGTTGTGATAAAGCGTCTCTTTATTGCAAAGCATGTCCTTGCAAAATTTCTTCGTCAAACTTTGTCCCGCAGCCACGTAAGTAATGGCAAAAATGGTGTAGGAATGTCCTATGTTTTAATAAGATCTTGCGATTGATATACAAGAATATATTCTTTTCTGAGTAGCTTTATAACTGAGTTTTCTTTTCTTAAGGCGATACTTAAAAGTCATATAAGAATCTGGCAGTTTACAAGTTTGTTTGATTCCAATGTTGGTGCAATTCTGATTTTGATATAACCTAGGTTCAAAATAGGAAAGATATATCCAAGATAATGAACATGGGATAAATTAATCAAGCTTTGTGATAGAGGATTTGATATATCCTGATGAGAGACTTGACAATGATGTTGATCTTTTGCACTTAAGATTTTTGAATCAATCGCTTGTTGAATGTGTATGCTTACAGAAACCTTTCGGGAATAGCCTATTGGATTAGTGACCCAGTTGTTGAACTAGTTTGAAAATGTGTGATGGTTTAGAGACAAATCTACTCAAGAAGTGTTTTGAAACTTTAGTTTGATCTGGTGTTTAAATGTTGGAAAGCCTTTGTACTACCCTTTTGATCAATTTTTTTGGTAATTGGTTGGATTTTTGCTCACTCTTAGATAATGATTTTCTTCAATTTTTGACCATTTGGGACATGTTACAGACATAGAAGACACAATGTTTAAGAAACAAAATGCATAAGCAAGTACAAACCTTATGGAAGGTTGAGGCAATAATTGTTGAATCTCACATGGGGTTTCCCCCAAGGCTAAGCTATTCAAAGCAGATATTTAGATGCTTGACCCCACTGGCTCCACCCTCGGCACTCACTTCTTTGGGGTAGCCAAGCACCAGTTTCCATGAAAACTCCCCATGGCAAACTTTATCTCTACTAAGAACCGTATGTGTGTGAGTCATTTCAGAGGTTCGACCTCCTGCACCAACAACTAGAAGGATTTTGGTAACTAGCACAAGTGGTTTTTAGTAAAGGCTTCTGGTCATGTGGCCATACATGCAGCACTTTTAGCTCTATAAATACAGAAGGTTCCCAGCCTATAGAGGTTACGCTCCATAGGGTTTATGGGGAAACATAGTGTCGGTATGAACTTATCAGCACATGTTGTTTGGGACTTTCATCACAAACATGATTTATTTATAGTGGATTGGAAGGACTCGGTATTAGCCTGTTTCCACTTTAGGTCCTTCCCCTCTCACTGGCCCCCTGAAGGCAGCTCAAGAAGGTAGGACCTCTACAGGTTATACATAAAAGAAAGTAGGTTTGGATTTTTTATCACCGTATGATGGTGAGAGCGTACTTACCTACTACTTCATCAAGAACGGAAAAAACAAGTTTATTTTAACCTTTTAAAGTCTATGTGCAACTATTTTAAAGAAGTCACTCAAAATGCAAGTTGCATGTTGTCAATTTATCCCCTTAGTTAAACTAAATGAACAAGAGATGATGTGTTACTTTCCAAAATAAAGCTCTTAATTAACTAGGTGAGGAAATGCATAAAATTTTCTTTAATCACAATCCTGCACATGCATGTTAGTAATTTGAAAAATTTAAGCTCTGGGACATTTGGACCTGCAAGGAAATTCTGTCAGTTGCAAATAAAAGAGATGTCTTAACAAATGCACTATCTTTCACCTCAAAAGTGCCAATCTACAAAGAATAAGCATTAACCTGCACTACAAAAGCGTTGCTATGTGGCTTAAGAAGCGAGAATTCTCTAACATAAGTGTTAACCAAACTAACAAATGCGCTAACCTATAAGACAAAAATGCTAACCTGAAGGACATATGCGCTAACCTATAGATTAAATGCATAGATTCTCAGATGAAAATGCTAACCTACATGAGAAATGCACTAACCTGAAGGACATATGCGCTAACCTATCAAACAAAAGCGTTGTCAGAATTCACACATGCGTGAATCTGCATTACAAATGCGTTAAATTTGTTTTTTTTAAGAATTTAAAAGTATATGCGAGGTCTTGTAGCCCCACAGTGGGTGCCAAAATGTGTCGACTTGAATTTAAATTCCACCATCAGAATACTACCTGCAACATGTTAGTTTCACAAAATACAAAGGAAATGCTACAGGAAATCCAAAATCAACCAATGAAACTACATGAAATACATGTATAAAATAAAAATGTTATTTTTACCTTCATGGTTTATGTCTTATTGTGTCCTAACTCCATTGTTCCTGGTTGCAAATGGTGTGCTCTCAGACAAGCACTGATAGCTTCCAAGATGGCATATGAAGAATGGACTGATAACTGATAGTTCACAAATGCTATGATATGCAATGCTAAATGACTATGTTAAAATGACTATGCTATTTGCTTCAAGATTAAAACTCATGGATGCATAAGTTTTCATAAATGATTAGCTTGAAAACTCACTTGAAGACTAACTCTCTCTCAACTAAAACTCTTGATTTTATAGACTTTGAGAGAATAAAATGATGTGGCTCAAATCAATGGTCATGATTAGATCTCCAGATTTAGATGGTTGTGAGCAAAGGTGAAGGTTGAGAGAAAGGGGGAAGGAGAAGACAAGTGTCACTCATCTCGCCTTGACTGGGTTGCTGACTGAGGGAATCTAGGGATGGTTGGAGAAAATTTAGGCATCAGAGGACAAGTGGACTCAAGTCCTTCCTAAGATGTAGGGATGTTGGAGAGAATATAGAAGGAGGTTATGAAATATGTGTATGTACACAATATTTCATTAAATTTGGACGTTGAAGATAAATGATAAATTAATATTTAAGAAATATTAATATCTTTAGCCACATGATTGATGAGTTGGCAAAGGAAAGGTGAAGTGGAGATAGAAGGTGAGTTGGATTAGGGATTAAATAATTTATAAATCATTTAATATTTGAGACTATAGGATAGGAGAATAATCATTAAATATTATAATTCAATGATTGAAGAAAATAATTAAATATTTAGATATTCAATTAATTGATTAGAAGAATAATTAAATATTAGATATTTAATTAATTAGAGGAATAGGATAGATGAATTAATTAATAAAATATTTCAATTAAATTAATTAATAGAAAGACACTAAAATGAATTAAATAAATTAATCTTTTCAAATTAACTATTTAATAGAAGAATAATTATTAAATAAATATAAAATATTTATTTAATCGCTCATAGCCATTTTTATGTGTATACATATGTCATAATAATTACACACACACACACATAGAGATGAATGTACATATGTGTGTGTATGTATGTGTGTATGCATATGTATATGTAATGTATGTGCATGTGTATGTGCATGTGCATGTGCATGTGCATGTGCATGTGCATGTGCATGTGTATGTGTATGTGCTCGTGTATGTGTATATGTATGCATATGCGTATGCGTATGTATACACACACACTCTCTCTCTCTCTCTCTCTCAATTTCTCCCTCCTTATAGATTTATCTCTATCTATGTATCTTCCCCCTATTTATCTCTCTATCCCTCTCTCCATTACTTTTCTTGATCACCTTTTTTCTCACCCTTATCCTATCTATTTCTATCTCCCCATATCTCCCTCCCCCTCTCTATCCATATCTCATTATCTCTTCCTCTCTCATTCACTCTATCTCTCCTAGTCTACATCTACATCTCTCTATCTTCCCCACACTCCTCTCTCTATCTCTTTCTATCCATATGTTTCTACCTTTATAGTCCTATCGCTAAATATCTCTCTTTCCTTTTTTATCTCTCTATATCTCGCTCTATCTATTCAATATCAACTCAATGCACTAGCATTGACAACCTTTCCAGAGTGAAGAAGAAAAAGAAACCATTTAATTTATAGAAAGTTTAAGTTTGCGGAGAAAAATAATATCTAGATTATGATCTTTGATAAGATATTAAATAAATTTTTGATGAAGAGAAATTTTCAAATCCCTTAATTTCCAAGAGAATTGTAGGGTAGAGGGGCTAGTAGTTGTATAAAGGTCCAATTGTTGTACATCCACTTGTGGTTATAATATCTAATTTTGGCACATATGTATTCTATAGATTGTAAATAAATAGTCCACATGTAAATCAAAAATTAACCAAATCTTCGTCAAAATTTATCCACACTTGAATGCATGAGAACTTGTGAATGTTATATGAAAACTATAAATACATTCATTATCAAGTGAAATAAATATTTTTTTTGTTTCAAATAGTTTCATAACTATCCACTATATCTGTATCATTTATAAAATAATATGCTCATTTATTAAAATAAGATGCAAATTTAAACAATTATTGTTGTCATAGTAAAAAATAATTATTCATGTGTGTACAACTATTGGGGTAGCATTATACATGAATTGGAGTATTTCATATTAATAATTTGTCCTATCACAAATATAAAAGGTTAGCACAACAAACACCTACTTTTGCATGAAATGTGAAGGATTGTCAAAAGGTTTTAGTCTTCAACTATTTGTCCATTTGTGTTGGATATAAGTTGTATATTTTAATATAATATTGTGTTTTTTATAACAAGTAGTTTTTCATTTTCAACAATTGGTCCATTTGTCTTGGATACAAAAGCTAGAGATAAGAAATATTTGTTGGTACTAATAGGCATTTGGTCTGTTTAGATTGCATATGAGTTATATTTTACATAAAAATATGATATTTTACTAACAACAAATGATTTTTTTTAATTCAACTACTAGGGATTTTTAGATTAAGATTTGGTCAAATCTTTAAAAAGTCATTTTAAGACACTTCGCAATTGACATGTTTTTTTTGACAAGTTCCATAATGAATCACACCTTTGAACCTTGGTTCTAGATAGATAAGCGTTCATTTTACATTTATAAAAAATAGAAGTTTTGTGATATTCTATGTAACGACTACATATTGACAAAGTTAGCCTACACAACTACTAGTCCCTCTCCCCTATAATTTGTGAGAATATAAAGCAAGTTTCTAATGTCTTGATTCAACCAAATATTACCTAATTATCTTTACCTTTTCTTAATCACACTTCCTCTAGTCATACATATTTTTCTAAACTCCCTTTATCAAGATAGTTTTTTTATAGACCCAACTCAAGAGGAGATCTTTTCTTTTCCACGTCACTGATCTAGATAATAGGGAAGAAGGATCTACAATGAAATTATCAATAAGGTCAACCAAAAAAGAATCTATCTTTGTAGAAGGTAATCTTCGACAAATCTCATTAATAAGTTTTTACTCTGAACAAATTCCTCTATATGACTGGAAGGGAGAAGGATTTAACTATGAATACTATTAAAATGTGACTAGATTCTTTAAGTTCAAATAAATTTGATGAAATCAAATAAATTAAATAAGACAAGAAGTTCAACAACTTTTAGAAGAATTTTACTTGTGCATAAAAGATTCAAAATTGTTACAATTTTAAAGAAAATTAAATTTATTATCAAAATTAGCTTTAGGTGTTTTTGTTTTTTTTTATGATTCAAATACTTCCCTTTATTCTAGGATTTCATTGGTAAGAACCCATTTGAGTCTAGTTATATATGATGGTAAGAATTGGTGAAGTTTATCGTTGACATTAGTTATAGAAACTTGCGTCAACCGCAAACAATTCTTTCAGCCCAAGGCATGGGAAATACATCAAATAAATTTATTGTTGATCAAGAAGGAAGGATTAAGTTTAAGGGAGACATTATAGTTCCAAGGCATTACAAACAAATCTATGTGTCAAGGTTTGATAAATAGATCCACTTGATTATGGAAACATGATTATTTTTTAAAGAATTTTTCTTTTATGAACATTTTATCACTTGAAGCCTATGAGCCAAATAAAGAATTAAGCCCATCTCATATTTTCTTTGATGTCTTTGTTAGATCAATGTGATGAAAATATGCATCAGATAAACCAAGAGAAATCAATATTGTAGCCCTACGATCTTTAGTCATCCATAGTGTTGCTTCATCTATATTTTATGGTTTTTTGAAAAATTTCACTCATAATGTCCCATAAATATTTTTAAATTAAAAGTAAATATATGTTTTTATTTTCCATGTATGAAAATCACACCCTTAAAATTTAACAACAATAACTAATTTCTTTGTTTAGACAACCTTATTACTCCAAAAAATCTAAATAACTTCAAAGGATTGTACTCATGTTTGTTTTTTCAGTTTTCTTCATATTACAAGAGAGATCATACTCAAATCATTTTCAATATTGCATGTTATTAAATATAAAACCTAATTTTATAAAAAAAAATGAACCAAATCTTAATTAATAAATTATAAATAATTATATTTTAACAATTCAAAAGCATCCTTCAATATTATTCCAAATTTATTTAAAAGACAACACACATAATAAATAAGTTGTTAATTATATAAAGAAGTGTTCTAAATGATAATAAAGAGTCTCATCTCATAACTATATATCTAAAAATCACAACATAACTTTTATATATAGCGGAAATATTATTTTAAATAACTTAGAAATAAAAATAATTTAAATAAATATAAATAAAACAAATAAAATTTTATAAATATTTTTAATATATCTATATTGCTAGTATACTTTAAAACAATAAAACTGTAGGTTACATATGAGCAAAGAAAGATATATAATTAATACAAAACAATAGAAAGTTAATAACATAAACTCAAAACACAAGTTTTGTTGGTATTTTGGTATGGTTTTGTCATTGATGTCAACACCTACTAAAACACTAGCACTTTGGAGATCCAAAAGCATTCACCAGCAAGCAAGTAACTATTGCACAGTTACTGGTATATGGTACACCGACAGGATATAATGATGACCGACACTCGGAGTTATGTGGAAGACACTTGGTAATGTTGAAGACATCTTGTCCTAGAGTTTTGTTCATTGGTATATTCATATTTGCATATTTGCTTTTATCGGCAAATAGGTCCAGGGTTACACCAACAGGTTTATCTTTTCCAGATCAGCATGGCACGATAAGGAAATGATTAATTATTGTTGTAAATGCATTAAGCTGACATGTTCAATCAATTATTGCATCAGACATTATATTGTTTGTAAAATGTTTTATTGTAATATCTTGTAGAGCTGACCTACTAAAATTGGTCTTAGGTTATGGTATAAATGTATGATCTTAATTGTAAGATCGAATGTGGAATGCGAAAAAGAATTGTGTGAAGGTATATGCAAGATTAAGCAGAGCTATACACGAAGACATCATTTGAAGGTGAAGTTAGGTTTTTGTGAAAGCATATCAGCATTACACCGATACTCAATCTAGCATATGAAGATGCTATTTTGTGCAGTACATTCTTATTTTATTTAACCATCCAACCGTAGTCAGTGTGACTCCCATTTTGTGTTTGAGCAATGAGCTCTAGGCTGTTGGCCTTTCTACATGTGCAGACCCCATTTATGTACACTTACTATCTGTAGTAGTATCATCTGATTGTGGGTAAGGTTTCCCACCGTGGTTGTTCCCCTTACAGGGTTTCCATGTACAAATATTGGTGTCATATGTTGTGGATGACTATGTGTTTATGTTTCATGCATTAATCTTTACTGGTATAGCTAATAATTGTTAACACTGTCTACTGGCATACTTAACTAGTTTACCGGTATTAAGCATTAATGTGGTTAAGTTATCTTTTGATTTAAAATTACGTGACAACTAATTTAGCCCCCCTCTCAGTTGTCTCTGGGACTTAACAATTGGTATCAGAGCTAAGTCCTCTTTTGTAGAAGTTTAACAACTTGAGGAGATCCAATGTCTACTAATTATTTTAGGAAGGACAGTCCTAAACTTGATGGAACCAACTATGGCATATGGAAGATCAAAATGGAGACACATCTAAATTGCATTGGCAAAGATGTCTGGGAAGTTACAAAGAAAGGTTACACTGCTGCTGTAGCTGGTCAGCCTAGTCCAACTACCTTGGCTAAAGATGAGGAAAATGATTCCAAAGCAAGAGAAGCACTTTTGAGCGCATTATCAGACCAACAAATCATGGGATTATCATATAGGTCTACTGCTAAAGCTATTTGGGATCATTTGGAAACACTAAATGAAGGAGATTCCACAGTCAAAATTGCAAAAACTTGAAAGCTTCTGGATCAGGTATGAACATCTGAAAATGGAAGAAGATGAAAGGATTTATGCTTTTATGGAAAGAGTAAATGAAATTGTTTTGGGTATTAAATGTTGTGGAGGAACCTTAAGTGAGGATGAAATTGTTTCAAAAATCTTAAGAGGATTGCCACCGGCATATAAAATGAAGGTTACTACTATAAATGAGTTAAGAACAATGCCTAATACATCAGTAACTAGGGATACATTGATTGGAAAACTTTCAGCTTTTGAAATTGAAGAATTTGGCCCCGTTGCTACTATAAAGACAGATTTAGCCTTTAAAGCATCAACATCATTTGCTCCATCATTTGACAAATCTGATTGGAAAGCCTTTTATGCAAGAGAACTTGAAGAAAGAAGGAAAGAAAATGAAGAACTTGAAGAACTTGAAGCACTATTTGCAAGGAAAATGCCTAAAGGTCCAATTGGAAGTAAGTATGAAGGTAAAGCACCCTTTAAATGTTTTAACTTCAATAAGATTGGTCATATGGCTTTGAGATGCCCTGATAGACATGCTAGACTAAGAGAAGAAGCTAGAAGGACATACAAGCTAATCCTGAATATCAGAGATACAGATTCAAGAAGAACAAAGACAAATCTTGTTACATTGCTGATGAAGGTGTGACTGATGATTCTGATGAGGATCCGACAGATAATGGATGGGTTTTGTTGCTATAACAGAAGATCAACCGGCACCTACTGTTCAACCGGTAGAACAAGCCCTAGAAGCTAAAGTTGAAATAAAGGATGAATGGATCGTTGACTCAGGATGCTCACATCATATGACAGGAGACAAAGGTAAATTCTTGAACTTTCAAGAATACAATGGAGGTTTAATAAGATTTGGAGATGACAAAGCCTGTTCAATCAAAGGTAAGGGTACAATATCTCTTGATGGTAAGCATAACACTGACAATGTCTACTATGTTGAAGGATTAAAGCATAATCTTTTAAGTGTTGGTCAATTAGTTGAGAAAGGATTTCAGTTACAATTTAAAAATGGAAAATGCAAAATCATGAATAGAACTGGTTTGGAAATTGCAACCGGTAATCAGACTAGAGGTAATATCTTTCATTTGAATAACAGTTAAAAGACATGCTTGATTGCACATATAGATGAAATTTGGTGATGGCATAAGAGACTCTGTCATGTAAACTTTGATTGCATGGTAAAGATCAGTACTTCTAAGGCAGTTAGAGATCTACCTAAAATTGTCAAACCTCAAAATACAATATGCAAGGAATGACAATTTGGAAAACAAGTTAGAGCTAGTTTCAAAAGTATTCCAGATAAATCCAATAATGCTCTTGATTTTATTCACACTGATTTATGTGGTCTAGCCAGAACTAAAAGCTTACAAGGTGATAGATATTTCATGCTAATCATTGATGACTATTCTAGAATGTGTTGGGTTACTTTTCTCAGAGAAAAATCAGAAGCACTTGGAAAGTTCAAACTATTCAAAGCTATGGTTGAAAATGAAAGCAGTAAGAAAATCAAATGTTTAAGATCAGATCAAGGAGGAGAATTCACATCTAAGGACTTTAATACATTCTATGAAGTGAATGGAATTAGAAGACAACTATCAGCACCTCGGACACCACAGCAAAATGGAGTTGTTGAAAGGAAAAATAGAACTATCTTGGATGCAGCAAGAAGTATGTTATCAGAAACAAATTTATCACATGTGTATTGGAGAGAAGCAGTCAGCACAATGGTCTATACATTCAACAAAGTTCACGTCAAAGGTGAAACCGGTAAGTCCCCTCATGAACTATGGTTTGGTAATACTCCTACTCTTAAGTATTTCAGAATTTTTGGAAGTAAATGTTATATTAGAAGAGATGAGTATATTGGCAAATTTGATCCTAGAAGTGATGAAGGAATATTTCTTGGTTATTCATCTAAGAGCAAGGCATATAGATGTTTTAACAAGAGATTGCAGAAAATTGTTGAGAGTACAAATGTAAAAATTGATGAACAATTCAGAGGAACTTCAAGGTATATAGACTCTGAACCGACAATAGAAATTGTGACAAATGAACCTACACCAAATCCACCGGTACAAAATGAAGATCCAGTTACCCCAGTACCATTTGAGGATTCCACAATAACTGAAGAGCAACAACAAACAAAGACACCATTGTATGTAAGGTTGAATCATTCTGAAGATCAAATACTTGGAAATAAATTTAAAGGAGTTATGACAAGAGGAAGATTGGAAAATGAAGAGGTATGTCTTATTTCTCAAATAGAACCATCATCTGTTAATGAGGCATGTGAAGATAAATTTTGGATTAAAGCTATGGAAGAAGAATTAGAACAAATTGAGAAAAATAACACTTGGAGATTAGTTCCCCGGCCTAAAGAAAAAAATGTAATTGGAACCAAATGGGTATTCAGAACCAAACTTAATGAAGATGGTAAGGTTTTTAGAAATAAAGCAAGACTAGTGTGTAAGAGATATTCTCAGAAAGAAGGAGTTGATTACAATGAAACCTTTGCACCGGTAGCTAGAATTGAGGCAGTCATATTATTCTTAGCTTTTTTAGCACACAAGAACTACAAAGTTTATCAAATGGATATCAAATGTGCATTTTTGAATGGAGATCTTGAAGAGGAAGTATACATTGAACAACCTGATAGATTTTATTTAACAAATGACAATGATATGGTTTGCAGATTAAGGAAATCTCTGTATGGACTGAAACAAGCCCCAAGAGCTTGGTATGCAAGATTGGATAAGTATCATTTAAAGATTGGTTTTACTAAAGGAAATGCAGACAACAATTTATATTACAAAATAACTAATGATGAAATCTTGATTATAGAAGTATTTGTTGATGATATAATCTTTGGAGGAAAAGATGGTTTATGTAAGGATTTTTCTACTAAAATGCAACAAGAATTTGAAATGTCTATGATTGGAGAAATAAAATTCTTGTTAGGATTGCAGATTTCACAAACTGAAAAAGGTATATTCTTGAGTCAATCCAAATACTTAAAAGAGTTACTAAAGAAATTTAGGATGGAGATTTCTAAACCGGTAAGCACACCTATGACTACAAATGACAAATTATCTCAAAGGGACGAATCTACACCTATTAATCAAGCTAGATACAAATCTATGATAGGAGTTTTACTGTATCTAACACAAACCAGACCTGATATTATGAATGCAGTATGTATTGTTTCAAGATTTCAAAGTAATCCTAGAGAAAATCATGAATCAACAGTAAAAAGGATTTTCTGGTACTTACAAGGCACTATAAATCTTGGATTATGGTATCCTAGAGATGAAAACTTTGAATTATGTGCATACACAGATGCAAATTGGGTAGGAGATGTGGATGATAGAAAAAGCACCACCGGCGGAGCATTCTTTCTTGGAAAGAGATTAGTTTCTTAGTTGAGTAAGAAATAGAGTTGTACATCTTTATCAACAACAAAATCAGAATATGTTGCAGCAACAACTAACTGTACACAGGTACTATGGCTTAAGCAAATGTTGAAAGACATAAAGGTAAAATGTAAGGAACCTATTACCATATATTGTGATAACACTGCAGCAATTGATATATCTAAGAATCTTGTACTACATTCTAAAACAAAACGTGTTTCTATCAAACTGAATTTTCTAAGGGAAAAAGTTGAAGAAAAGGAGATAAAATTGGTTTGTGTGAACACTAAAGAATAGCTTGCAGATATTTTCACAAAACCTTTGCCTAAGGAGACTTTTGAATATCTCAGAGATCAGCTTGGAGTCATACCACCACCGGTAGAGACTTAGACAACTGATGATTGTCATCAACTGATAGAATTAACAGACAAATATTTTACTCTGGTCTTTGATGAGGAAGCTACTTCTCAGGGGGAGTAGTTGGTATTTTGTATATGAGCTTGGTATTATTGTAACTTTGGCATTTGATGTCAAAGGAAGAGAGATATCTATGGAAAAACACATTATCTTTTGGAGAAATTGGTATGGAAACTTTGGAAAACACATGTTCTCCCAGGGGGAGAAATTGTTGTTTGGGAGATACTATTACTCTCTGTATTCTGGTTATGATCTTTTTAGAGATTGTTGGTATTTGGCATTTTTGTTTTGGCACTTTGATGGTTTTTCCATCTTGTGTTGCCATCAATGCCAAAGGGGGAGATTGTTGGTATTTTGGTATGGTTTTGTCATTGATGTCAACACCTACTAAAACACTAGCACTTTAAAGATCCAGAAGCATTCACCGGCAAGCAAGTAACTATTGCACAGTTACTGGTATATGGTACACCGACAGGATATAATGATTGTCGACACTCAAAATTATGTGGAAGACACTTGGTAATGTCGAAGACATCTTTTGGACATCTTGTCGTGGAGTTTTGTTCATTGGTATATTCATATTTGCATATTTGCTTTTACCGGCAATTAGGTCCAGGGTTACCTAGGGTTACACCGACAGGTTTATCTTTTCCAGATCAACATGGCACGATAAGGAAATGATTAATTATTGTTGTAAATGCATTAAGTCGACATGTTTAATCGGTGATTGCATCGGACATCATATTGTTTGTAAAATGTTTTATTGTAATATCTTGTAGAGCCAACCTACTAAAATTGGTCTTAGGTTATGGTATAAATGTATGATCTTAATTGTAAGATCGAATGTGGAATGCGAAAAAGAATTGTGTGAAGGTATATGCGAGATTAAGCAGAGCTATACACGAAGACATCATTTGAAGGTGAAGTTAGGTTTTTGTGAAAGCATATTAGCATTACACCGATACTGAATCCAGCATATGAAGATGCTATTTTGTGTAGTACATTCTTATTTGATTTAACCATCCAACCGTAGTCAGTGTGACTCCCATTTTGTGTTTGAGCAGTGAGCTCTGGGCTGTTGGCCTTTCTACATGTGCAGACTCCATTTATGTACACCTACTATCTGCAGTAGTATCATCTAATTGTGGGTAAGGTTTCCCACCGTGGTTTTTCCCCTTACAGGGTTTCCACGTACAAATATTGGTGTCATATGTTGTGGATGACTTTGTCTTTATGTTTCATGCATTAATCTTTATCGGTATAGCTAATAACTATTAACACTGTCTACCGGTATACTTGACTAGTTTACCGGTATTAAGCATTAAGGTGGTTAAGTTATCTTTTGATTTAAAATTAGTTGACAACTGATTCACCCCCCCTCCCCCCCTCTCAGTTGTCTCCGGGACCTATCAAGTTTAACGTGGTTCACCACTAAGTGGCTACGTCCACCAAAAATGCAAGGAGTTCTTCTATTAATCAATAACACAATACAATACAATACAATACAATACATAGGTTGCACACAACCATTTATACAAACGTATTCAACTATGAACGAAGAGTTGGGGAAGCCAAAGAGTCATATGAGCGTTGGGCTTCATATACCCAACAATCTCCCTTGTGAAGCCAACCGGTATAGCCATGTAGTGAAACATCCCTGCTTCCTTTTCTAATTTCATATTACAACTAGTCTGCTATATTTTAGCTTTGCAAACTTCTGTTCACGAACACTGCGGATTAATCTACTCCATGTCAAATCGGAGTTATAAATAGCTTCTCCTACTGCAGGCACAAACTTACCCATTATTCCATAACCAGGAATAAAGTCACCTCCTTGTCCTACAACCGAAATAGCTAGCACTTGTTTTAGTTCATCTACTAGCAATAATGGATCTTGAACGTGTGTCACCTATTCAATAAGTATGTAAACCTCTTCTTCATAGAAAGTAAGAGCTATTCCAACAGCCAAACTCTTTCATTTTAGCTGACCCAACAAAAGCTCTATTCTCCCATCATCACAATCAACTCCAATCGATTTGAGAATACCTTTGATGTCATTTGCAAAAGATGAGGAATTTTCGCCCAACACAGCTAGCAATACAATCATCACAACCGTGGTACAATCTGAAACAGGACCCAACTCTGTTAGCAAAACAAATTTGATGTATGGGAGTGCCACCTTAGCAACGTCCTCACTAAGGAAGAGTGAGAAGACACTCAACACCTCCGTAGTTTTGGGTTGTGGATTCACTTCTAGGTACTTATCTACCAGAATGTTGAGACACTGAGAGAAGCAGACCAAACTCTCCTCCACACTTGCTATTCTTGCAACGTTCCCCTTAGAATCATCAATCTCAATGACTTTGTGACCTAACCTCCACTTATCCAAATCAGAAACATCTATTGGCTCTGCCTTGACACATTTCTCTACCAGGGTATGTTGTTCGCTCTGTTGGCATAGTCTGCTAGAGTTAGGTTGTTGAAGTAAGGAGTGGAAACTAACCACTCCAATACCATGTTGTTTAAGCACTTGTTGGTGTAGTGTCGCCTGGTGCAGCGCCTGCTATTGGAGTGCCTGCTCATGTGCACTTGCACTATGAAGGGAAACACTCTAGAAATCATTCATAATTGATCCTAATCTATCCACATCCCTCTTGCTATGATTACTATTTCTATTCGCATTATTGTGAACCTTCTGTCCTACACTTCCAAGAGTTCATTTGCTTGAATTTTGGTCCATTGGGGAATTACTCATGATAGGAGATTTGGCCCTGTGTTGTGGCGGTGCTTATGAATCATTCACCATCTATATAGAGCCAACAGTTTTGGATTTGGATTGTGGAGTTCCTCCACCACCATCATCGCTCGGTAATGCATTGGTGGTAATTTCACTGAACACCATGTCTTGGGTGTCAAAATCAGACAATTCTTCTTCCTCGTCTTTACTGATAGAAACACACTCTTGAGAAGTTGAATGTTTTACCTCTTCCTTCTCTTTGTGGCTCTTCAGCATCAGAGTTTGCTTTCTCAACAAAGCATCTTCATTATTCAAGGGAACAGGGTCCTCATAAACCTCCAAAGTTTTATTTTCTGCAAAGATATCTTCATCATAGCTATTGTTGTCATCGCATAGGAAACAACATCGCTAGTAGCAGCCACAAGACCTGAAACATTGTCTATTATGATAAAAATTGTATTGAGTGTAGTCAATTCCTTTTTTTAGCTCTTTATTTATTTTGTCTATTATGATAAAAATTGTATTGAGTGTAGTCAATTCCTTTTTTTAGCTCTTTATTTATTTTCTCTACAAAAAACTCCCACTCTTTCGTAAATTTCTCTTGCAAGTATGCCATTTCATCTTCCAAACAGTATATTCTCTCTATAAGAATTAAATTAAGATCCCGGAGCTGGGTGCTTTTATGTTATCGACAAATAGGCTGAAGTTTCAGATGATGAGACCGAATCAGATGATGAAGCCGAATCAGTCATCAAAAAACTTCTTGGCAGTCTAGACTCGGTAGAGAGTGATGTCCAAGTGGAGGTTGAAACCAAACACCATTGGTGGGATGGCTGGGAAAAGGAGGAGACTTCGGCTGAAGAAGAAGAGGGTTTGTTGTATTCGCTATTTGAAGAAGAAGAGACTGGTTTGTTTGCCTTCCAAGATGAGGAAGATGCCTCCCTGGGTGAGGAGGATGCAGTCTCAGAACTAGCGAATGAAGATGACCCTGAAGAAGGTAAGGCCAACAACTTGAAAGATTACTTGTACAAAAGAATTGAGAGATTACGGGAGGAAAATCACCAATACTCCAAACTTAGCTACTATATTCACGAATTCACAAACACATCATTCTTCGGTCGAGTAGCTCCATTCTTGTCCCGCTTGTCCTCCCGGGAAGGGAATGTTTCGGTCGAGTGCATAAATGTTGACGTTGTTAATACTACTATTTTCCTCCCACCCTACCCCTATCCCCCACCCTACTATTCTAACCAGTGGCCACCCCGGTCCTGTGATGTATATAATGGATAATAGCATCCAGCTTAGCTGTGCCAAGAAGTTTTAAGGGTCAGGCCTTGGAAGGAAACTTCAGCTCTTAATTGCATGTATTATCTGCAATTGTTCTTTGAAATACACTAAAGTTACATTTAGTTTGTGTAAGATTTCTGCTATTTCCTTTGATATCCTTTAATGTAGATCTCTTCTAGAAAAAAAACATTTCAATACTGAAATCCTATAACCATATTCCTTCTTTTGTTTTCAAGTTTTCAGTCTAAATTTCTGTAAAGTTTCAGTTTCAGATTTCATTTTCGATCATAACATTATATTCCTTTGTCTCTTCTATATTGTGCTTTTTTGCCCAATTTTTTTCATATTTTATGCTGATTAGCTCAGGTCAAAAGGTGCTCTAGGTGGTCTGCAAATCTTCTAGAGGAGACTTTATTGTTCAAACTTCAAACTTCAATTGCCTTCCACAAAATTCATTAAATGGAATATAAAATACATTAGGAAGGTTAACACATTTGATCTTGAAAACACTTGGATGACTCATAGGGAAGAGCTAACTTATGTTGCTCAAGCAACAACCTAAAAAAATATTACCTAAGAGAGGAGATTGCATTAAGCTTTACTTGTGATGATGAATTGGCTCTACACATATATGATCTGAACCACGAGTTTAAAAATAGTAGCTACACATCCAAGCAATGAGCTGGATCTCAATATATGTAAATAGTTTCTGAACAAAAGACAAATTTACCCAATAAAGAAAACCTAAAGATATGTCCCATAGATGAAGATTTCTGCCAGTTGAAATGATTTTTGTCAAAAACTCTTAGGATGAGTAGCTTAGAGTCCAGACCAACTGCTCACACTCTGAGGAACAGATTTAAAATTATAAAACTTCCTCCAAAACTAATCATTGCAGATTAAAAAATTGAGATTTTCCCCTGTAGATCTATGAATATTCCAAGATCATTAAAAAGATATCCACAATCAACTGTATAGAGAGTCGAGACCTAGGTTCAGCCCAAATGTTTGGCAAGACTATAAATGGAAGCTCTTCTGTAAGTCTAGAGATCTCTAGAACCTATATCAGGCACATTTATCTTTAGTGCATGTTGAGCACAAGTATAATGGCTATATGGGATTTAAAACCATACACCTTGATTGAAAGTTGAAACCCATGACGTTCAAACATGCTGAGATGTATACGGAATAAAGAATGTCAAGTTTACACATATTATCTGTTTTTAATATATATAGTAGCTCCCACTTTAGGAATCTTTTTGCGTCCGCCATCATTTAAAAGGTGCGTATGATAGACTAATCACATGTACAATTCCAAGACTTGTCGAGCATAAATAGATTTACTGTAATATGGAAGTGCATATTCTATTCCGTGGATGGCCATGGATAATACCATTTATGTTCATCAATTTCATTTTCCTACTTACAGGAATCTAGAGCAATGCATGATCCAGCTAAAACTTTGAAATAGTAAAAAATGGTAATATGTAATCAGTGTTATGGAATTTGCGAAATAAATTGAAAAGATGACTAACCACTTGGTATATGCATCAAACCTTTTCCACAGTCCCTCGAAAAGAACAATTTCTAGAGTACACCATCTGCATAAGATAGCAAAATATTTTATTTTTGGAATTAAGAAGTAAAATCCCTGAATCAAAGTTCTTTGGGCATTGATTATATATGAAATGAAGAATTGACCAAAATTTATTGGGTAGAAACAAATTACAGAAATCTTTGGACTTCCGACAGACTCTGCAATCCCAATCTCAGGTGAACAAGACTTTGGAGTTTCAATATTTATCGTCTTTCTTGGTGATTTAAGTGTTTCCCAACTCTCTAATACATTTTGATCTTTAGGAATATGGTTCTGCTGTGCCTTTTGACTCTTTGGATCTTTGTACATTTCAGCAAGAGGTGATGACAAACTAAAAACTGTTGATCGAATCTCAGAACGTGGCTGTGAGAATCCTTGCTCAGAAAAATTTGATAATAGTTCAGAAGCTAATGACAATAGAGAATTCTTGTCAAACATCTAAATATGGCTCTGCAAGAAAAGAATCGTGTTTGATTAATAAAATGCATGCAATTACCTCAGACGCCACTGCAATGCATTTATTTTCACTAGTTTCTCTGTGTGATGATAATATGATCTCGAAAAGATCTAATTTTATATATTTCAAACATGTGGATCTGAATGATTTGGTTCAGCAACATTATGTAATTGAGAAACATAAAATCAAGCATCTGCAGATGAGAGATAATAGATCTGTGAGACAGATGTGTGCAGTCGATACCTTCGCAAATAATTCCTCCAACTGATTGGCAAGGGAAGAACCAGAACTAACAAACTGCTTCTTTGTGGGCCATATCTACAAAGAAAATTTCATACTATCAGAAAAATGACCATACTCTGTGCTAGATGTAACACTTTGCAAGAACTCTATTGTTGAATGGAAGCCTGGATTAAAATAGTAGTTGAACTAAAACCGAAGAGCTATTACCAATTTAGATCCAAAATCTTCATGCAATATGCAAGAATATAATAATTTAAAAATTAATCTTGACTTACTTGGCTGTACTATTAATTAAAGTTTCCAAAAAGAATGCGTTAGTGTGAAAATGACAAACACTCTTCCTAAATTTCTAGCTTATTGATCTAAGACTGAAGACAACAACATACACTTTATTGAAACTAAAATGGTTCATGCATTGAGCTAAAATAGAACACATTTTTCTTCGCAAGAATTCAAACCAAAACAGAGCTCTGTATATTAGCAGCAGAAGACACAAGCAGACATAGAAGCTTACTTGTGATTCGCATGAAGGATCCTTTCAAAAGCAGAAGCAAGCACGAATTATGCAAAACATCTGAGCACAATCCTTCCATGATTAGCCTTGTCCTATGCTAATAAATAATCTCATTCCTGTAAAATCAACGTTAGTGAAGTTCAAGGAAAAACATACGTAAGCAGCCGAGCCGAGTGACAGAGCGACTTGAATGAGTCAGTATCTGCAAGCAAAAGCTACATTTTGGTAGAAACTGCAGCTGGAATCAACCATCCACTCTGCATATGTCCTCACCTATTATCCACCCATATACAATAATACATAACATCTTAAGAATGTCTCCGGGAGAAAGCCAGAAACAAGCCCACACCCCTAAATTATGCATTGTATTACAGAAATGAACAGAGGATACTCAATGGTGACTGCATGTAGTTTAGGTTATATAGAGATATTCAGTACTCATTCTCTGTTACCATTTATACCCAAATTTAATAAAATATTTTTCCCTCCTATAATTGTTCAATTAAACTAGTTAAACCGGTCCTGGTGTAGAAGGTAAGAGGGCAAGATGTGTACTCTGCGAAGAAGAAGCGGAAGAGACAACCCCTCCTGTCCCGAGATAACAACACACACTATCAACAATCCATCTGAATAGAACAAAATTGTGTAGAGAGGATCGATTAAAGGAAGTACTTCACAATCTACTTACAAAGCACAGCCCCTCGCCACGTCTAGATGGGTACGCAAAATGTGAAAGCACAGTCAAGGCATGTGGATTATTGAACGAATGCCATCTTGTGCTCAGAATAATAACCCTGCAAGACCCTGCAAGGCACTGACAAAGACCTTGTTTTTGGTGCGTTCTCTCCCGTTGGGAACTGAGAAGACCTCTGCAAACCGCCAGCAACCCTAATCAGCAGGCGCCAAGAATACTGACATCAGCATTTGGCATAAACAATACGCAGCTTTAAGTATGCACATAAGGAAATGGAAAAATATCAAAAAACACAAGTCTTCTTATTGGCTGCTTGCAATCCGTTTAATCAGAAGATAAGGAAAGAAGCCTTCGCTATAGTTCCAGGCAGGAACTAATGAATATTTTTGTTAGAACACACGCAAAATATAAAATCATAGACAACGCACCCGAATTATTTGACAAAATTCCTCATAGAAATGTCATCTCATGGGATGCAATTGTGAGCCAATACATGTGAGCACATGCTGAAAGTGACCACAATGTATGGAGTGCCAGATAAGTCAATGCAAGAGCTCGTTATAGCACAAGTGTTGCTCAATATTTGTGCTAACAATAGAAACCGATTATGTTACAAGATTTCATCAAGGGTCTATTTCTTCCTACAATATTGGAAATATTATAAACCAGAGGATTTTAACACCTTCAAATGTATTTGCAAAGGTAGTGTAAATCTAAATACTTTGATAACATTTATTCATGACTCAAGGTTTACACTAGAATGATCTATTAGAAATAAGAACTTGGTTTAAGACGGCCTTTGAGTATATGCACAGGGCTCAACTTTTAACATCATAGAGGTGGCACTAAAATGTAGATGTATATTCTTATTGATCACTCAGTCTAACAAGAGGCCTCATCTATAACATATATTAGCTTCTTTTTAACAATGGCTTACTATATTATCACGGTTTTCTAAGTCGTGTTTATTCACGGTATTATCACCTATAATATCCACTCTGATTTACTATAATACCGTAATAATGTAGTACAAGTACGGTGTTATTTCAACCTTAACTATATTATATATCTTAATTTTAATTTATATATAAAATATCGCTACAGATATTTTTTCTTGAGACATCTATTTAATTTGTATAAGATAGTAATGTAGGTGTGTTGTTTCTCTTAATTATTTGCAAACCAAACAAGCATTCTTTTATCTTCTTGTGATAGTTGATATTTTTCTTTATCATAAAAAAATGCTATTTTATAGAGGAATCTATAAATGTGTGATAGCATATTAGTAACCTTATTCTATATCTTTTGTAGATTATGGGATATTGATGATTTAATTTACAAGAATTATATTAAACCATTATTGGTTTTGGTAGATAAAAGATTTAGTAAGCTTATTAGACATAATTTTGTGCTTTGTCATGTGCTTTCATATATGCTCCTAGAATATTTTTATCTCATGACATGGATGCCTTTTACTTTAGAGTAGCCCTTCCTTAACCAATCTAATGGGCATATCTATACATATAATGATTATGCGCCCCTTTTGGATGCCCATGCAAAATGTCTTTTGGATCATTTATGATTTTCTATTTTGTTCCTTTTAGATAATTACAGAGTGTATCTTTATTTTAGTGTATCATATACATATGATATTGAAGAAACATGTGGCTTAAAAACACCTAAACATTAAGAACATAATGATGTATTATAATTTTCATAATTATTGTTTGACAATAATATATAAATACTTAATTATCAATATTTTACATCTTCCTCCGCCACTAAACATGATATTCATATGAATAAAGATATTAAATATGTTGAAGATGATATTTCATGCCAATTTGGAACCATTATGAGCAACTAACAAAATATAGAAATTTGAGTCACTAATTTATAAAAAATTAAAGAGAAGGATTATGATAGTGATATAGTACATAGTTCTTCGAGAATTAATATTTTAGTTTATCCTTCACTAAATAGATTCATGAGACCTTAATTTTTCTAGTGCATGATGATTATAGAGGTGATTCGTTACTTGAAACCTTTCATTTGTTACTAGAGTGTTGTACCAACTGAGCTATTGGCCCCTATTTGGCAAACCCATCATCAATTCGAGTGTGGCTTATTTACAACACTCCCCTTTAAGCCACATTGTAGGTGCTTGGGCTCCTAACCTAGCTCTAATACCACATGTTGAGCTACAACTCATATGAACTAACTAGGACTCAAACCTAGGACCTTCCATTTTCTTTTATAGTTCTCTAACAACTGAGATACTACTCCTCTTTGGCTAGCTCATCATTGATCCATTTATGGCTTCTTGTCAATATAATACTTTTATAAGGCCAATTCATTAGATTTTTTCACCTAAGGCTAACATGTTCACAACACTTTATATTGGTGGTTGTTAAAACACCCTCTCTTGGTGAGAGGAAGGTCCAAATAGAAGGGGGATATTAAATGAGGACATGAAATATTGAAATCAAAATGTAAGTCACCTAACAAATTTCAAAATTGAAATCTCTGAATTGTAATAAAAGGGGCATTTCAAAAAATAAAATAGACTTAAGAAGCATCACAAGGATTTAGAAGATTTTTTTTAATAATTAAATTACTAGAAAGGCCAACACCCATTTTGATAAAAGAGAATTTAAAACATTGTCAATAGATACTTCATATTTAAAGCATAATATCAAAGTTTAAAGCCCTTTTGTATTCATAAATAGCACTCTAATATTCTATATGATTTATAATTACATAACAGTCTATGGAAAAACTTCAAAGCATATCACCAAAAAAAATCAAGTTTCCTATAGGAGATTAACTATCCTGATAAACTTTTGTTTCAAAGCTATCTATTTATTAGATATGACTCAAACCCTAACAACAAAACCTTCCAACCTCTTTCCTTGCCGACCATCTCATCATCATCTGAGATCGCAAATTCTAACTCATCCACCTATATCTGCTCCTTTAGACCTTCTAGTTGAATATATGTAAAAATCCAATTTAGGTACTTGTTTTCTTCCATTTTCATGAAATAATTTAAAAATTCCAAACTTTTGAAACCAACTAACCTATTTTCCTAGTATTTCTCCTCATCTTGTTCTTATATGGAGCCAAATCAGACTCGAAGGTTAATTTTTCATAATTTTATCGACACATTTTCTCCCCAAATTATTCAACAAGGGTTTTGGGACAGCACCCCCAAGTTGAGGTCAAGGTGCAGCGCCCCTTGTAGGGTTGCAGGGCAGGGTCGAGGGGCAGCTCCCTTGCAGGGGTTTTTGGGGGCAGCACGCTCGAATGTTCAACTAACTTTTATTATTTTATAAAGGCGTCGAGACTTATTTTTCTATTGGTTGACATGTTCTAACCCTAATTTTGTAACCGACATAAGTCTTGATAAATAGGCTAAGGGTTATGGTTTTCTCTAGCATTTTGCAACGGTATTGAGTTGCAAGGGATTGTTGGTTGCAATTAGTGCGGTTTACAGGATGATAATATTGGACTCTCTCTTAAGTGGACGTAGCCCGACTTTGGGTGAACCACGTTAAAATTGTCTCCTCTGTTATTATTTCTATGTTTTTCATTCCTTTGTTTAATATTTATTTACATATAATTGATATTTTCCGCATGCAATTCCTAACACATCTTTCATCATAATAATTGGTAGTTTTGGCACTTCTTCATTCATTTTGCCATAATCCTTAGGCAAAGGAATCCAGAAGCTATCATAATTCCTTAGAGCATCATCTAACCCTACTAGCACCTATTCCTTAAAAACTAACTTGCATAGCCTTTTTTCTTTATCTTTGCTCAGACCTAAATCTAATGAGATAGCTAAAAACATTGAAGAGATGTTTGTATTAATGCAATACCTATGGTTTGTCATTAAGAATTCCTCCCCTAGCATATATTTCATCGCATACAAGACTATTGGGTTCTTATACCTCATAATAATGCTAAGTCTCTTTTCTCCAATTTCTCCTATGAAAGCCATTTGTCTTCTAGTCATCATCAGTTGTATTGGAGATTCCATACCACTGTTTCTAGACAAACTATTACCAAAGAAAAGGAGTTAATCAATTTTTGTCTTACAAAATAAAGATATTCTAGATGTTTCCAAAAATCAAATTTGATTTAGGAATTCTACAAATCCTCCCTTCTTCTTTTATTCAAGAAGGTTATATATCATTTCCTAGCTTTGTTTATTGAAATCTCTCAGTCATATCATTTAATCATGATTTTCTCTTCCTTCAAATCCCAAGAACGGCCCATGACAGATCATACCCACCATGCTGGCAATCCTTCATTAATATTTTTCGCCAAATTTTCCCATTTAAATTTAGATATGATATCTCCACCAAACCTCTACCTTATATTTCTTTATCCTATTTCTCCAATGTCTCCATCTTTCTAAAAATATTACTCTACTCTTCAAGGCTCTTTTTGAATTAATGATATCCTATCTTCGATAGATCGTCTCAAGAATAATTATGAAAATCAATCCCTTTTTGGAATCTATCACATCAACTTTGTGTTGGCAACTAAGAGGGGGGGTGAATCAGTTCTCTCAAAATCTATTCTAAACTCAAATATAATTTTAGATCTGATAATTAACAATGAAAGCATAAATCAACACCACATTAGTAACACACATAACGCCAATATTTTTAATGTGGAAAACCTGGTCAAGGGAAAAACCATGATGGGAACCTGCCCACAAT
Source organism: Cryptomeria japonica (assembly GCF_030272615.1). Classification (NCBI taxonomy): domain Eukaryota; kingdom Viridiplantae; phylum Streptophyta; class Pinopsida; order Cupressales; family Cupressaceae; genus Cryptomeria; species Cryptomeria japonica. The sequence continues at coordinate 211,708,526 of NC_081407.1, forward strand.
ATGATGATACCTTGTTAGATGTATATATGAAATATTATTATGAGGAATGCACATGCATTTAGGCACACTACCGAGAGCTCATTGCTCAAAAAAAACAAAGGGCTACAACCCTGGGAAGACTCATTGTCTTACAAACACATTTGGATTACATCTAGAAGATCATGAACTGAGAAAATAGCATCTCCTCATGCCTGGTTATAGTTCTGGTTAAGCACATGACACATATTCTACTCTTTGCACTTCTTCACACTTCTTTGCACTACTTCACTACTTCCAAAAGATCAAAGAATTATTCGTGCACACAAATACTTCTCTCACATGAGTATTACATTTATTTATACATATCATTGAAACCTATATTTCAAGGTCAGCTCGACACACATCACAAATTACAAAGATATAAGCATACACACTACAATATTATATGCGGACCAAAACAATTCGGCTAAAACATAGTATGGAAATAAATCAACGCCTCAAACATGAAACACCTCTAAGAATTATGCCTTGAACATTTGCAACACACTACAGGCATCATGTCGGCCAAGAACATGAAGAACACCACTAGATCAAGGAAAATCATCAACAACAAGCACAACGAGCAATGTGAACCACAAACACAAATAGCACATGATCTAGAAACATCTGCAAGCATCATGAATTACCATAGCAACATCCACACCAACACCACTTAGTAGAATCTTCATCATCATTATACCAAACTTCAAGAACACTAATTGCAATGACTATCAAACTAAAAGATTCACTTGCGGACCTCAAAATCATGAACCATCTGAATTGAGGACACACCAAAACATCCCAAACACTTCGCCAAATCCAAAAATCAAGATATTGCAACGCGAAGCAATGCAGACCAAAATCTAGAACACTAATCAACACCGAACAACTGAAAAACTAACCGCAAAACCAAACCTCATAACTTGATCAAATCACCATGTGAACCACTAAAATTTGAGCTGAATCAACTAGAGATACTTATCTCAAAACCTTTTAATCCGCAACAACTCAACTGCAACACACTAGCCAAACCAACTCGCTTAATTTGACTGCAACACTGGAATACACAAAGTAATATGTTGACAACAATGACAACACATCACTCAAGCAATCCAAACACATATTTGCACATTATCCCAACACTCTAACCTAGAGAAGCTTGCTATCCTTACTCGGGTATGATTCAAAAAATTTCTTTGACACATTTAAAATCTTTCATTTTAAAATTTAAATGGTGATCTTTTTATCATTATGTCCAAACAAGTTTGAATTCCACTATCCTCAACATCTCTAAGCTTAATATTTAGTTACCTAGATTCATCTATGTCTTCCATTAAATTCTAACTACATTTTTAGCCAATTTGTCTGCCATATTGTTCCCTTCTCTATAAATGTGGCTTATTTTGAAAACATCAAGTTTTTAATTATTTCTTGGATTGGGTTAAGCCATCTAGCCATCAACCAATTAGGTGAACTATTTTTTTAATAGCATTGATTACTACTAGGGATTCACCTTCCAAATGGATCTTCCTACCTCCTATTTTAAATCCAACCTATAATCCAGGCAAAGCTACTCTGATTTATGTTATATTATAAGTAGTTTCTCCTAAAGCTATTGATTCTTATGCTATCATTTTTCCTTATTCATCCCTAGCGATACACCCCATACCACCTTGACCTAGATTTCCTTTCACTTCTCCATCAAAATTGATTTTTATCCATCCTTTATGTGGGGGCATCCATTTGACTTTGTCTCTAGTCGTCAAAAAGTGTATATTCTTGCTTCCTCCCTAATTCTTGGGGATAATTAAGCCTCTAAATTTCTTAGTCATTTCACCATCCCATTAATTGAATAAATTATCCTCTAACACTTGATACCTTGTTGGTACATTGACCAATTCCACAATTTTATCCTAAATTTTTTGTATGAGATTTTTCTCTGATATCTCTTTATCTTGAAAGATTATACATGGTTTCTTTCCTTCCATATTTCCCAAACTACATATCTTTATTTCTCATTCCTTCCCAAATTTTGAACCAATCCAATAATTGTTGTGGTTTGGGGCATTGAAAGTTCAGCTTATCCAAAAAATGGTCCTATCTTTTCTTTGCATAGGGGCGGTCAAATAGGATATGGTATGTTGTTTCATTTTGCATTTTGCATAATACACATCTACTATCCCCTTGGATGCCCAATTTTTCCATTTGATCCTATGTGAGCACCTTTCCTTGGATTGTCAACCATGCAAATACCTCTACCTTTGGAAGACAATGTTTGTTCCTGTAATGGTGAAAAATCATGGTTTCCACCATTAGATGTATGAAAACCACTATTTTTTACTTAAGAACCATTACATTCAAAAGAGGGTTCCATCCAATAGATCTAGTCACGAACTAGAAAGAATTTGGACTGAGAATTTTAATTACATTGGGTTTTTTTATTATTTGAATTAATTAAACCTATTTTGTAAATTGAATTGCTGAAATTAGGGTAAATGTGTTGAAATATAGATGAAATACGGAAATAGTAAGCAAGAGTCATTGGATTGAGCCACGAACCTCGATCTGAGAAATGTAAGCAAATTTAGACCTGTTACCCAAAAGAGCTTCCAAAATGTTGGGACCGTGGGGCCGATCACCCTGGTCCTCCAAACTTTTCTCACTCTAATGGGGGATCGATTCATCACTATAATTGATGCTTATTCTGAAGATCGTAGCTCCATAGTTGTTTCTTTCACACACAAAGAAGAGGAAATAGGCTGGGAATAGGGGTTTTCCTAAGTCAAACCTCGATTAGGAAATTAAACTTGAATTAAATGTTGCAAATACAGAAATAAATAGTGAAAAGATATATCTTAGATCTGCAATGAATGATAATGATGCTTTGTTTCTTGAATGTAACCACATATGTTGTATGAAATAATATGAATATGACAAAACCCTAATAACACACACACATGCTTGCATATGAATAATGTAATGTTGCTCCACAATGGATGAATGAAGAGTATGCAGCCTTGAAGATCTCTATAAATTCTTGATGATGAATGTTCCAATGTTTGAATGATAGATTGCTTGAATAAGGATTGATTGGACACCTTATGATTCTTCTATGATGATGAAATGAGAGGGATGAACCTCCTTTTATACTTTCCCATCAAACCAAATCTTAATTTTTTGACATAAGTCAGTATGAATATCACATTCCCTCTAACTCATTGTGGCCGTTAAGGGGGGCCAAATTAAGGTCCCAATTAAGAGGACCAAGTCGCCACACCCTGGTCCCATCGAGTACCAAGGTGCATGTGCTCTAGTCCTACCCCATTTAAGGGCTAGAACCAAGAGGCCATGTGATGTGTAAAGTGGAAATGAGGCTAGAATTGCATGGTATGAGAAGAATTAGGTCCTAATCCAACTTCAAGACATCAATGCTAAGATGAGGGCCCAAATGTGGACCAAATTTTAAGGGAGTACAATTTAGGATGCTACATTTCTATATTAATTTACACAGCCATTCTTCTTTAACTATAACTACTCCTTTAATTTGGTACCCTAACTTTACTTTGTAGGAGCCTATTTTAGATCCATACCATCTAATCTTCACCACACTTCTTTATTTTAGGATATCTTTCAAGAATCCTTTTTGATGTCTTGGAGCCTATATGTCTTCTACTGATTCTCATTTCTATAGACTAGTCCCATCTTTTAAAATTACTACCCTATAGTCTCTCACTTTAGTCCCTCATGTCTGAGAAGTTTCCCTTTCAATTTCCTCCATGTTGGGATAATTTTCCAAATTTTTATAATTATTCCATGAGTCAGTTACGGAGGCACTATATCCATCTCTAATTTCCTATGTTACATGCTTCGATATTATATTCCTGAATTCTAGTATGTAGTTCCAAATAGTCAATCCTCTTAGGAGATCTCTTATAGTCAATATTCTAATGGGATCATCGTTGTCTAAATATTTTCTTCTCAGGAACCTAACCCATTTCTGATCACCTTTACTATATAACTACCAAACTAGTTTTTCCCCCATTGCAAGATTCAATAATAGTAATTGCCTTACGCATGTTCCTCTTGCTACCTTTGGAGTACAAATTTTGTCCCAAGAAATTAGTCGGACTTTATTTTGGTACTTTGTTCCATTCTAGAAGAATATTCTCATGATTTTGTTCAATTCCTCTTCTACTACCTTTGGTATTTTTAGACATGCATTGCTAATAATATTGATTGAATCATTAATAATTTCCTATCTGACAAAAGCCATTTCCCTCTCCATGATCCCATCTTGTCTGCATATCTATTAATTAAATTTTCCCAGTAAACTTTTTTATTTATTCCATTAAAAAGTGGTGTTCCTAAGAACTTCCCAAGAAAATTAGCCACTTTCAGATTTAGGATTCTGGACAATACCCTTTGATGACTAGGTTGAGTACTTAGGAAGAAAACTTCAAATTCATTCCAATTGATTTATTTTCCTAAAGTATTGCAATACCTAAATTAAGGAGACCTTTTATTTTCTTAGCTTTACCCCTACACGATTGCCCAAATAGGATTATATCATCCGCGAATTGTTGGTTATTCACAAGTTCCAAAATTGTCGCTACATTTACACCTCACCAATCTCCATTAATTCTAATCTTATTAATGAGTCTCCCTAACATTCATGCCCTTATAATGAATAGAAAATGGAAGATTGGATCACCTTGCCTGATGCCTCTTTATGTGCTAAAGAAACCATGAGAAACTCCACTCATAAGTACTAAAAATTTTAGGGATGAGATACAACTATTGATCCATTATATCCAATCTCTATTAAATCCAAAAAAATTGGAAGACTTCATATAAGAATCCTCTATCCAACAAGTCATATGCCTTAAGGACATCTAATTTTAAAATCATACTTGTTTGTCTTGTTTTCCTCGCTAAAGGAATTTCTTCATGAGGATTTATTATGCCTTCAACAATTGATCTACTTGGAGCAAAGGCACTTTGTTCTTCCGAAATTATGGAATTTAAAATTGCTCTTAATCTATTTGCAATAATTTTGGAGATTATCTTATATGTTGTATTGTATAGGGAAATTAGTCTAAAGTTTCTCATGGCTTAAACTTCCTTCTTTTTAGGGATCAGAGCTAAAAAATTGTGTGTTTTATTGCCTCGAGTATGGTTTTTTTTCTTTCTTGACTCCTCCACAACCTTATAAATGTCATCTCCTACTATTTCCTATAACTACTGGAAAATTCTTGTCAGAAAACCATTTGGGCCTGGAGCCTTATTTGGGTTCATTTGGAATACCGCTTCACTGACTTCATCTTTATTTATCTTTTTATAAAGCTCTTTGTTATGGTCCTCTATGGAATGGTCCCCAAAAATTCCTTTCTGACCTCCCTATTCAATTGTACTTCCTTATTTAGGGTTTCTTCAATAAAATTGACTTCTTCCTTATTAAACTCCTCTAATGTTTGATTCTTCGTCCCATTGTTTTTATATATGTCTATGAATCTATTTCTTTTCTTATTAGCCATTGAAATTTATGGAAGAATTTAGTATTTCTGTCTCCTTCCTTAAACCATATCTCAAAAGATTTTTGTCTGCAATGACATTCTTCCCTTGCCATTATTTCATTCAGTTATGCCTTTAATAATCTCTCTATCTCAAATTCCTCTACTCCTATTCCCTTTTCAATTATAATCTCATTGAGATTTGATAGTTCTTTTTCTATTCTAGATTTCTCTTGGAATATGTTTTTGAAATGATTTTTGTTCCATTCTGATACATATATGATTGATCTTCATTCTTTATCTCGTGCCACCATTTTTCTATTGGTTCTTTCAAACTTGAAAGGAATTATTGTTGTGTGATCATCCTAATTTGTTGATAACTATACTAGATAATGGTCTAATCCTGTGTATGGAAGCACTATTACCTCATAGTATTGCATTTGACTATCCCAACATCCCATGCTCAAGAATCTATCTAATATTTCTACTATGTTGGTGAATCCCTTTCTATGGTTTGTCCATGTAAAAATGCAATCCCTTTCCTACATTTCCTTAAAAGGATTATTGTCTATGAAAGTTTGGAAGTCTGATTGCACCCCAAATATTTTCCTTTGACCACCCAGTTTTTCCTAGTTGTTTAAAGTAACATTGAAATCTCTATCTATAATTCCTTTCTCACCCTTGAAGCCTTCAATTATTTTTGTTAAATGCATCCATAATTCTCTTTTCGACATTGTTTGGGTTGGACCATATACATTTATAATATATAACCTATCATTGGTTTGTAACATTCTACATTTTAATATGATCCACCATCTATTATTTTCTATCACTGCTCCATCAACCTTGATTGGACTCCAAATCATACCTAATCCCCCCAAAGCCTCTTTTGAGCCAAAAAAAAATGTCCCCTCCATTGTTTCCAATTGTGTAATTTCTTTTCACTTTCCTCTTTCTTTATTTTAGTTTTTTGAAGAAGACAAACATCTACTTTTGTTTGATCAATTTGATGCTTTATTAGGTACCATTTTTTAAGGGAATTAATGCCCCTAACATTCTATATTATGATTTTCATTGAGTTTAGGGTCAAGGTTAAGCTCTTTCCCAAACATTGTTATCTTTTTCTTCCTTTTGTGGTCTACTAAAGAGGCTATAGTCATTTTGGACTTGTTTGAACTTGCTCCTCTTTTCCTTTTCTCCAACATTCTAGGACCCTTGATTCTTGATTAGATTTTGTAGCATCCTAAAATTGCGACACTTGCAATTTCGACTGCATTTCGGTCTTCACGATGGCGACACAACACGCAACCTGAATGGAGACCCCAAAACTTGCTCACGACACTGAAAACTGCATTTTTCAAGCACCATTGGCCTGAACCTCTTTGCACCTCGCTGTCCCGGAGGTGGGACCAGAGCGCCCAGCGCCCTGGTCCTCCAGGACCATGGCGCCCAGTGCCCTGGTCCTTGGGTCCTATTTTGGGCCCGATTTCCTAAGTGATATCGGGTCTTTTTTATTGCAATTTGGAAATATACTTCCCTGGTCGGCCTAAGGTCGGGAAAATCAGTCTATCAGCCCTAATTGACAAGTATATAAACTACATTTTTCTCTCTCATTTAAAAAAAGATAGAAGACATACATGACGGAAAAAGCGTGGAAACTATACTCAAGCATTCAAGCATTCAAGCAATTGATCATTCCAAGTCTCCATTCAAGGCTAAGTGTTGCATTCAAGTCAAGGATTCAACCATTGAAGAGGAGATCACTTATTACATGCTACATACTACAACATACAACATCTAAACCTTTGCACATAAGGATACAAACATCCTTAGAACAAGGTATTAGTACTTGTTTTACATTACAGTCATTGACATTTACAGCACTTGCTCATTTCTTGGTTAATTCCAAAACCGGGGTTTGACCTAAAGGCAAACCCCTAATCCCTAACCCCCCAATCGTCTTCGCTTTTCTGTGTGTAGGTTGCAGGTACGCGGCTGAGATTGAAGATTTGGAATCCTTGTGCAGAGACGAACCGATCCCACTTCGTTTCGCGGATTTTTCAGAGGACCGTGGCGTCGGGCGCCATCGTCCCGACAACTTTTTCTCAAATTTGCAGGATAGCGCCGTATCGACATTCTACTGCTAATTCCAGGTCTGCAGCTTCATCCTATAACCTAAACTCAGTTTATAAGCGAATCTTTATGACTTTCTATGCATCCTTAGCTTAATTTCCTTAATCAACATTCTTTACAAAAGAGGGTAGCTTTGCTTTCCAAACCCTTGAAATTCATTTAGCATCCAATCTTACATCGTGTGGGATTGAATCTTATGAGTTTCAACCCCTCTTTTGAATGTAAAGTCTTCCCCCTAAGTGAAAACCCATCGAATCCTAGCGAACCTCCCTTCTCTCTCCTCAGAGTTAGAAGAGGGGAGACCAACTAGGGTTCAACCGCGATTTTCTGCTTTACATTTTGGTGAACCCGACATGAACATCCTTTCTGATTATTCATGATTAGATCTGAAAATTGATTCCTTGATTTCATTTCCATGTTTGATCTTTTGCAAAATTTTAGAGGTGATTGCATAAAAACCCTAAATTTTCTTTTTTTGAACATTGAACTTGCGAAATGTTTAATTATTAATGCTTGCTTCAGATCTGCTTTTCTATTATAAATTATCAATTCATATCTGTACTTTAATTTTGAAAATTAAGTGGTTAAATGTCAAAACCCTAATTTTTGAAACCCTCTTAATTCAACCTTTGTTTGACAATTTGACCGATCAAAACATCTCCAAATCAGCTGTAACTTTGGATTCTGCAATAAAATCACAATATCTTTCATCCCTGAAAATTTGGAAAAAAGTTGCGAGGACCGTGTTGCACTCCAAGCGCCATCGTCCCCGACATTTTTTCCAAAATTTCGGGAGCGAGATCTTGCTGTATTTTCCTGCTAAAATCCAGAATTTTGGCTGATTTTGTCAATTATAACACTTTCAAAATTACAGTCAAAGTTGGTCTTGTGATTGCTTGGTTTAAGGCTCCTAATCATTCAAAAATTGTGGAAATTGAAATTTTGTGTCAAAATTGCTTTCTTACTGTCCTAAATCTGAAAATTGTGTTTGCATTCATTCAAAATTTCAGTGCTTTATTCAAATCCTTGCAATTTGTGACTTTTGAAATTAAGTGCTTAATTACAACAACTTTGATTTCCGCTTTCAAAATTGAATTTTGCGTGAAATTGAATCAATTTTTAAATTTCAAAACTTGCACTGCTTTTGACATTCCCTCTAAAATCATAAAATTCAAAATTTCAGTTTCCCTCTCTTTTTCAAAATTCAAATTTTGCATTTTTTGACAATCTTGATAGGGTTCAATTTTGAGATTGCAACTTTAATTTGGCCTATCTACAGATCGTAAAATCACTCAATTTTTTCAGATTAGCTCTAAAATCATCATACCTTTCATCCCTGCAAATTTCAAAAAAAGTTGCAAGGACCGTGTTGCACTCCGAGCGCCACGGTCCCGAACATTTTTTCTGAAATTTCGGGAGACTGTTGTGATTGCATTTAACAGCTTAAATCTGGAAGATTGGCTGTTTTTACTGAAAATTGCTACCTCTAAAATCAAAATCTTCTCTCTCTCTCTAGTGCATGAGTTTTACAACAGTAAGCCCTACTTACACTATTCCCGTTAGAAGAAGCCGTAGAATTAAGTCTTTCCGAGGTTTAACTACTGAGGAGATGGAACCTAATTTGAGTAGCCTTTTTAACGAGGACATGGGTAATTCCTCTAATCCTCCGAATGATGAAGAAGCTCTCCATGAAGTTTCCGTTGAACAACTTTCCAAATTGGATAACCAATTTGACGATTTTCACCAATGGATGTCTCATGAGTATCCCGATAGTCAAGCTCTTCCTTTAATTGAGGGTCTAAAACGCATGCTTCAAAGTGATAAGAATGGAATTGATGTTTTACGTGGTATCACACACATTGTGGATTCGAATGTGATGCCTATGAAGAGTTGTGCTGAATCTTTAGGTTATACACAGCCTCCTACACAAGTCAATCATTCTATTCCTTTGACCACTTCTATTGCTAGTATACCTACCTTTACATCAAACATCATGGCTACTTCTATACAAGACATTCCTCCTGTGATCACTAGTCATGGGGGCAATCCTCCTTCTTCAATTAACCCTATTCCTTCATTCAATCCGACTTCTTCATTCATTCCTTCAATAAGTGTTCCTATTACATCTTCACAAATGAACATGACGCAAGGGGGCAATTCATTTAACCATTCCATTCCTCCTTGTAGTGTTCCTCCTATCCAATCATCCCCTATGGTTGACTATCATAGGGTCCCACCACCTTACTCTTTACCTTCTTTCAATAACATCACACCTCCATCTCAATCTAACACACCTAATATGAACTCTTCGACTGAAGCTACCATTAATAATCTTGCACAAACTGTCTCTTCTTTACAGCAACAAATTGCCTCTATGAATCAATCTAAGTTTAGTGTGCCCACATTTGATGTTGCGAGCCCACTTTCTCTTGATATTGTTCGAGCTATCCCTCCTAAACATGTTGAAATCCCGCATTTGGAGCTTTATAATGGTAAAGGAGATCCTCTAACACATGTTAAGACTTTTCAAACAATATGTACTGATTTTGCTTATGACCAAAGGTTGCTTGCAAAACTATTCACCAGAACATTAAGAGACAAAGCCCTACAATGGTATTGCTCGTTGCCTTCTTATTCTATTACTTCTTTCGAACAACTTGCAAATGCTTTCATTCAACAATTTCAAAACAATATAAGTCCTAAAGTTACTTTGATTGATTTAATGCATTGTAAACAAGGTGTTAAAGAAAAAGTGACTGATTTCATTGGTAGATATAAGCATTTGTATGCTCAAATTTCTTTTCCTGTGCCTGACAATGATATTCAAAGAATCTTTATTTCTAATTTGCAAAAAGATATTCGAGACAAACTTCTGTTTTCTGAGTTTACTTCTTTCCAACAGTTGTGTGCCACTCTTCACAATTATCAACTGACTGTGAGTCAAATGGAACAATCACATCCTATGGCTCCGAGTGATAAGTGTGATAGCAGTCAACAACCATTTGGGAAGTTTAAACCGAACAGAGATTCCATCAAATTCAATGAAAACATCATCAACAACAATGTGAATGCAGCATCAGGTGTGCCTCCTATTTCTAAATTTTTCAGGAAAGAAAGAAAGTATACTCCTTTGAATGAATCATTGCATGATATTATGAATAAGTTATTGGAACAAAATGTGCTTACTCTTCCTCCTATACGACAAATTGATCCTGCAAAGATTACTTCACCTTATTTTGATCACAAATCTTTTTGTCACTTTCATCGTCAGCCTGGGCATGATACTGAAAAATGTTTTTCTTTAAAGGGTAAAATTCAAGATTTGATTGATAATAATACTATTTCTGTTTCTGGAGTGAATGATAAAGGCAACACATCTGTAGCTCCTCCTAACCAAAATCTTCAGATTTTTACTGATCCATTACCTTCTCATACCTCTCATACCTCTAATGCGATTGAGGCTAATGATTCCTCTTTCTCATCTGATGGTCTTGTGTCTATGGCTCCGAATGTGATTAACTTTGTAGAGCAGCAAGAAATCCCTAAAGAACCTTCCATCACATTTGATTCCAGTGAAACCATTAGAGCACCTGATGGTCCTTTATACATAGTTGCAAAAGTCAAAAATACACCTTGCCGTGGAGTGCTTATTGATCCTTCGTGCATGGTTAATGTTATTACTGAAGAATTTCTTTTTACTTTGCAATTGAATCAAGTGATCTATGACAAAACAGATGTGATTGTGAAACTATTTGATGCATTTTCTTCTCCTGCAATTGGTTCTATTACATTGCCTATTGAGGTTCATAATAAATCTCTTGATGTGAACTTTGCTATTATTCCATCTTCCGAACAATTTCGTGTGAAGCTTGGCTATCCTTGGCTATCTTCCATGAAAGCTATTGCTTCTCCTATTCATAAGTGTTTAAAATTTCCCCATAATGGTGAAGTTGTTACTGTCAATCATACTCTCTTTAAACCAGCCGAAAGAACCTCTAGTGTTCCTATTGATTACTTTTGGCCCAAACAATTCCAATCTCTTCCTCCGCGAAGTGATCATCTTTTTAAATCTTATCAAAAGTGGAAAACAGATATGATCCTATCTCTAAGTGAACCTAGAACACCTAAACTTGACATTCCTATCATTCTTGAGAAGGAAATTCTTCCTTTGAAAGACAAAACTAATGTCTTTCCCCAAGAAGATTCCCAACCCGTCCCCATGGATGTGACTATGTCTATGCCTAATAAATCTTCTAAAAGTAGACCTATACCTCCTCGTCATGATGGACTTGGTCTTCTTCCTAAACCAAAAATTCTTCCTTTATATGGAGCAGTTCCTCCTCCTGCCTTTTATAGAGAGAAGAGACCTTCTTCTTCTCCTATTATCCAGCCTAAGAGACCACAACCTAAACACCCAAGTGATAAGGATGAGAACATTCCTCTTCCTCTATCTTCTACACTTCCTACTAAGACTAGACGTAATCGTTCTGCACGGGAACGCTGACGAAAGCGTCGTCTTAGGGCTCAAGCAGCTGCTTCTCAAACTTTACAATCTCCAAAAACACCTTCAACAAGCATTATTCCATTTTCTCCTCAGCCGGATATTGAGCCTAAATCTCCTAAACATAAGATGCATGATGGTCTTGATCCTGTGCGAGTTAAAGATCCTATTTTTATAAATCTTGATGATGATATAGATGAAAATGTTATGCATGATGAAAATGTTACTCCTCTTGCTTCTGATAGCGAATATGAACTTGTTGATGTTGATAACCATTTATCTAATGAATTTTATAAAGCACTTATCCTAGCTCCTAGACAAGAACAATGTGGCTTGGAACATGAACATAGCCCTTGTTTGGATCTTGTGATAGCTCCATCTGTTGTGTTGGATGTTCCTCCTCTAGCGTGTTCCCTGCCTTCCCGAAACATTGATCAGCAAGATCGGGGGGTAGATGACGTGCTAGACTAGTTACATTAGCATAGCAGATTCTCTCCCCCTCTCTTTTGTTACTTCTTCTATATGTTATTCTCATTCTTCTATTTGTCGTCCTTAGTGTTGTCTACTTGAGGACGATGCAAAGCATTGAGATCTCTTTGGTCTCTCTCATGTTGACTCAAAAGACACATGTGTTCCCTTCTTCTAGGTGACCTTCCTTGATTGGGGAATGAAGAACAATTATGCATACATACATATGATATATACATAACTTATCATACAGCATACTGACCCCGAGGAAAGCGAAGTCACCTCGTGCTTTGTGTTTTGTGTCTATTATCCTTGGGTTTATCTCACACTTGGGGGCTAAATCTTTGCGATAACGTGCTCCTTTTCCTTTCTCATTTCTTATGTGTATCACTACGTTAAAACAATCACCCCCGTTGAGGTGTGTGCGATCGCTTTAACGTAGGGGGGCATACACCCTGTCTATCCTTTCAAAGATACTTGAAAATTTCTTGGCAAACTTAGCTTTGTCTTGAAGATTTTTGGTATTTCTTTTGCATGACTCATAGTGAGGGAACCTTACTACTGACAGTCATGGTTCTCCCTCGTGATCTTCCCTTTTACTTTGTCAATCGAAGTCGTAAGATCCTTAGTCCACTGGGGGCTTGGTGTATCTTGCCTCCTTGACATGGTGAAAGTCTTTCAACGTTGTTTCCTTGTACTTTACCGGAAGTATGAGCATACATACTCCCGGTAAAGTGGGGGCTAAATGTAGCATCCTAAAATTGCGACACTTGCAATTTCGACTGCATTTCGGTCTTCACGATGGCGACGCAACACGCAACCTGAATGGAGACCCCAAAACTTTCTCACGACACTGAAAACTGCATTTTTCAAGCACCATTGGCCTGAACCTCCTTGCACCCCGCTGTCCCGGAGGTGGGACCAGAGCGCCCAGCGCCCTGGTCCCTGGGTCCTATTTTGGGCCCGGTTTCCTAAGTGATATCGGGTCTTTTTGATTGCAATTTGGAAATATACTTCCCTGGTCGGCCTAAGGTCGGGAAAATCAGTCTATCAGCCCTAATTGACAAGTATATAAACTACATTTTTCTCTCTCATTTAAAAAAAGATAGAAGACATACATGACGGAAAAAGCATGGAAACTATACTCAAGCATTCAAGCATTCAAGCAATTGATCATTCCAAGTCTCCATTCAAGGCTAAGTGTTGCATTCAAGTCAAGGATTCAACCATTGAAGAGGAGATCACTTATTACATGCTACATACTACAACATACAACATCTAAACCTTTGCACATAAGGATACAAACATCCTTAGAACAAGGTATTAGTACTTGTTTTACATTACAGTCATTGACATTTACAGCACTTGCTCATTTCTTGGTTAATTCCAAAACCGGGGTTTGACCTAAAGGCAAACCCCTAATCCCTAACCCCCCAATCGTCTTCTCTTTTCTGTGTGTAGGTTGCAGGTACGTGGCTGAGATTGAAGATTTGGAATCCTTGTGCAGAGACGAACCGATCCCACTTCGTTTCGCGGATTTTTCAGAGGACCGTGGCGCCGGGCGCCATCGTCCCGACAACTTTTTCTCAAATTCGCAGGACAGCGCCGTATCGACATTCTACTGCTAATTCCAGGTCCGCAGCTTCATCCTATAACCTAAACTCAATTTATAAGTGAATCTTTATGACTTTCTATGCATCCTTAGCTTAATTTCCTTAATCAACATTCTTTACAAAAGAGGGTAGCTTTGCTTTCCAAACCCTTGAAATTCATTTAGCATCCAATCTTATATCGTGTGGGATTGAATCTTATGAGTTTCAACCCCTCTTTTGAATGTAAAGTCTTCCCCCTAAGTGAAAACCCATCGAATCCTAGCGAACCTCCCTTCTCTCTCCTCGGAGTTAGAAGAGGGGAGACCAACTAGGGTTCGACCGCGATTTTCCGCTTTACAGATTTGTTCCAACATTCTTTCTTCTATCATCACAACTTCATCATATTCTAATTCTTATGCCTCTTCCTTTATATCCTCTAATTCTAAATCTGCTTTAGTCTTAGTTTTCCTTATTGTTTCCTTCCATGCTTGTTTTGTATCTTTATTTCCTTTCTTACTTCCTCATGTTACCAAATTATTTATCTTCCCCCTTGTTTCTACCTCCATCTCTATATTTCTTATTTGATTATCCAATGGGTTACTTTTTAGTTCTCTTTTGTCACTCTCAGAACCAACTTCCTTGTGAGTTGCATCCACAAATTCCATTCTTTCTTCACTTTTGTTATCTTTATTTTCTTATAGGGCATTGTGAACCTCTTTATTTCTACCCTCAACTACTTGTCTGAATTCCTCTAAATATTGATAAATATATTCTCTTAAATCTTCTATATCCTTAGGGAGAACCACCAGTTCTACCTCTTTGTCCCTATTTTGGCTTGAAGTGTTATTCATTTCCCCTCCCATCTGTATTGTGCATTTACTTGCAACACCTATTATTACTTCTATTGTGTTTTACTTTCTTTTATTGAAAGGGATTTCTTTAGCCTCCCTACTATGAGGTGTATTTTTCTCCTTGCTTATCTCTCTTTGATCATTGGTGTTAAACCTTAATTGTGAAGGGTTAGGGGTTTCAAATGGATTATTAGTTGTATTCTCTGGTGGAGTTGTGTTAGGGCCATCACCCTACTTGCATTTTTTCTTTCAAAAGCCAATGCTCTAGTTGTCTACCTTGCAAGGGCATTTCCTTCTATTTCTATCTTCCCCCCTTCTAAAAATATTTAACTCTTTGTAAAATCCTATATCCATATCTACTTCAACACTAGAACCATCAGAAGGAGAGAGAAATGACCCTCCTAAGAGTCCCTCTTTGAAGGAGAATTAAAAGAATGAAATCAGGGATTTGAGATTAAAATAGTCAATACTTTTGAGGCTCTACAGATACAGGAGAAGAAGAATGATATCAATGAAGAGACACTTGAAGATGGTGAGATTGAGAATATCACCGATTCTCATCAGGAGGCCCTCCAAGCTTCTATATCAGAAAAAGATGAACAGTGCCTAGATGAATTTGAAGGACATGAAATTAAACTGGGAAGGAGCAACAAGTTTGGATCGCCCTGGGTTAATTTAAATGCGTTATTCCAAAATATTGGAGTTGATACGCCCACATCATCCTAGAAAAGAGGAGAACTATGGAGTAATATGCAAGATGAGCCTAGAGAGGAACGAGAAAAAAACATAACAGGGAATGCAAAAAAAACAAAAAATAAGAAGGCAGGAGGCCTTAATGGGGTGAAAACCAGGACCAGGTCCAAGGCTGATTTTGGTGTTTCAAAATCCCCAATGGGACGTAAAACTTTGAAATGGCATAGGGACCAGGAGAGAAAGAAAAACATAGCTAATGGAAGGCAACGAACTATAAAGGAATCCTACCCTCAGGTTTCCAAATGAAGGTAATATCATGGAATATCATAGGCCTAAATGGTCTCAATAAACAGGATATATTACAGAATCTTATTCGAGATCAAAATCCGGATATTATCCTGGTTTAGGAAACCAAAATGAGTAAAGAGAAAGTGGAGAACTTAAACTTCTTTAAAAATGGAGGGGTCTGTGGCAGCAACTTGAATGGGGCATCTGGGGGGGTTGCAATTTTCTGGAACAAGAAAACCATCTCTGGAGAAATGATTGATGAAGATCACAACATAATATCCCTGAAAGTTAAAAGCATCTATGAAGGAAAGGAATGTGTGATTACCAATATCTATGCCACTAACTCCAAATCTTCTAGAAGCAAATTTTGGGATAAAATCCAGCAAAAAAGAATGTCCTTCCCTACGAGTAGCTGGGTTGTGATGGGAGATTTCAATACTCCCCTACAAGGCATTGATAAATCTGGGGGAACTCAAGCACAACTGGACAACAGATCTGACTTGATGGAATCTATCAATTTCAATGCTCTCATTGATATGGATCTCAATGGGGCATCCTACACTTGGTCTAACCGAAGGGATGGTGAAGACCTCATTCAGGTAAGACTTGATAGATCCCTTGTCACTAATGATTGGATTCTTTCTCATAGATGCTCCCTGTCTATTATTAATAGAATTGGTTCAGATCATTATCCCATTACTTTTGCTACTGAGAATTTTAAGAATAATCAGAGTTTCCCTTTTCAGTTTCAAAAGATTTGGATTTCCCACCTTATCTTGAAAAATCTATTGCCAACTGGTGGAATATTGATGTGAATGGAACTGCCATGTATAAAGTTGCTAAAAAACTTAAAAATATCAAAGTCAACATTAAGATATGGAACAAGAAGGTCTTTGGTGATATTTTTTATTCAAAGAAAAAGTTGAAGGAGGAACTAGAACATATCCAAAATTCAATACAGAAAGATGGCTATAAAAAGTATTCTAAAGCCATTGAAGATGATGTTTTAGTCAAACTCCACAATATCATCTCTAGGGAGGAAATCTATTGGAGGCAGAGATCTAGGGTGATTTGGTTGGAGGCTGGGGACAGAAACACTAAATTTTCGCACATGACTTCTCTAAAACATAAAGCTGCGAATAGAATTTCCAAATTAATTGTTGAGGATAAAACTCTTCTTAATAAGGATGAAATTAGGGAGGAAGCAGACAACTTCTTCAATCAGCTCCTCACTAGGAACAAGGACATTGATTTTACCCAACAATATAATTTGGTTAATATCATTCCAAAGATCATTAATCCTACTCAGAATAAGGCCCTCTCTGCTATTCCTTCTGCTGGAGAAATTCAAAAAGCTATCTTTTTGTTTCAAGGGGATAAAGCTTCAGGTCCTGATGGCTTCCCTATATTTTTCTTCCAGGAATTCTGGCATACTGTGGGAGAAGACACGGTTAATGCGGTTAAAGAATTTTTTGGCTCTAGAAGAATCCTTAAGGAACTCAATTCCATGTTTATTGCCTTAATTCCTAAAGTTGTTGGGGCGGATTCAATGTGAAAATTTAGACCAATAAGTCTATGTAACTCTTTCTATAAGATCATTTCAAAAATTTTGACTACTAGAATTTTGGCGGTTCTCCCCTTCATCATCTCTAAGGAGCAGAAAGGTTTTGTTCCTGGTAGGCAGATTTTGGACTCTATCATTCTTGTGCATGAGAATATTCATTCCCTCAATGCTGCTAAAAAAGAAGGATTTTTGATAAAGTTGGATCTAGCGAAGGCTTATGATAGAGTGGATTGGCATGTTCTTTTTAGAATCATGGAGGCTTTTGGATTTGATGAGAAGATAACCAAAATTATCAGAGAGTTGATCACCACTCCTATGTTTTCAATTCTTATTAATGGATCTCCTACAAAATTCTTTAAATCGTCTATGGGACTCAGACAAGGAGATCCCATATCTCCTATACTTTTCACCATTTTGGCAGAGAGCATGAGAAGATTGACACATAATTTGAAAGTAAATAAAATCATCAAAGGCCTTCAACCTTCCTCTGCAAATGTTTTTTGTTCTCATCAACAGTTTGTTGATGATACTATCCTCATGGGATATTCTTCTGTTGGGGAGGTTGAGGCCTTCAAAATTGCTCTTAATTCTTATGCTTTGGCTACTGGCCAGCAAGTCAATTGGGACAAATCGGCTATATACTTCATGAACACTTCGGTCATAAGACAATAGAGAATTGCTAAAATTATTGGTTGCAAGGTGGACATGCTCCCTTCCACCTACTTGGGTCTTCCCTTGGGTTTAGTTCCCCCAAACTCCTTCTGGAATATGCTTATTGATAAACTCAACAAAAAACTTGCTAGGTGGAAAGGTTCCATTTTATCTCAGGCTGGGAAATTGCCACTCCTTCAAGCTACACTTTAGAACGTCCCTGTTTATGTTTTCATCTTATTTGGTATCCCGGCTAAATTTGCTGAAGCATTGGAAAGAATCCAGAAGAGATTTCTATGGTCAAGAGTTGAAGAAAAAAATAGGATATCCTTGGTTGCTTGGGACAAAGTTTGTAAACCAAAGAACAAAGGAGGGTTGGGGATTAAAGCTCTTAAAACCTTTAATAAAGCTCTCCTAGCAAAACAATTATGGAGAGCTTATGATACCAAGAAAGATTGGAATCAAATCTAGTTTGACAAATATATTCAGAATCATCCTATCCAGGGGGTCCTTAATTCTGAAGACATCCTTGTTGGATCCTTCATTTGGAATAGTATCATCAAATTCATAAAAGTGGCCAAAGATGGAGCTGGATGGGTCCTTGGAAAAGGTGAAAAAATAAGGTTTTGGGAGGATCCTTGGATGAAGAGTGAAGCTCTTTTTGATCAAGACAACAGTCAATTTATTGAGGAATGTAAAAGGAGCTTTGGTCTTACGGTGTGTGACTACTGGAAGGAAAACAAATGGGTGAGGCTTGATGTTATACATGCTGGATTTTCTTTGCTCTAGAAGGAGTTGTTGTCTTTTTCTCTTAACAAAGACTATGATGATGTCTTTCTCTGGAAAAGTAATCCTAGAGGTGAATTTATGGTTGCTTCTACCTACAAAAACACTCTTTCTTAGACCAGTGATCCCATATGGAGTAAAGTTTGGAATGACATTGTGATCCCTAAAGTCAATATGTTCTTTTGTCTTGCTACTCACAATAGGACCCTTACTATTGACAGTTTGGTCCGAAGAGGCTTTAAACTCCCTAATAGGTGTGAGCTTTGCTAGAAAGAGGAAGAATCAGTTGATCATCTTTTTTTTCACTACTCATTTACATGGGAAATTTGGAGTAAGTTGTGGGAGAAATGGAAAGTTGATTGGGTTATGAACAAGAGTCTCAAGGATATTATCTGGTAATGGAATTTCCCCACCAAATGCCATCTTATCAAGAACCTTTGGTCCTTGACCCTCCCCATGACTTGCTGAGGTATTTGGAAAGAGAGAAATAACATAATATTTAGGGAAGCTAAGTGCACCTCTCAGGTGGTCTTTGAAAAAATTTGCAGGGCTATAAAAGAGAACATCAATATTCCTCATAGGAATAATAAGCAATGGTTTGTTATTGATATGAATGAAATGGAAAAAGGTATCCTCACTGAATGGAACCTAATACACAAAGTCTACAGATCTGACAATAAGAATAGGAGAGATAATATTGTTTGGCATTTTCCTGATCATGATTGGATAAAGGTGAATTTTTATGGGGCGGCTCAAGGAAACCCTGGGAAGTTTGGTGGTGGAGGAGTTATTAGAAATGCTCAAGGAGTCTGCATTGCAGCTATTGCTTCTCCTTTATGGGTCCAAAATAATCATGTGGCTGAAGCTCTGGCCATGCTAAAAAGACTCCAGCTTGCTCAGGAGTTCAAATTTAAAAAAAATTGGCTGGAAGGGGATTTCCTAAATATCATCCAGGCCCTCAAAGGTACAAGCTTTGTCTCTTGGAATATTTCTAATTTAGTGGAAAGGGCTAAAAAATTGTTAAATAACTATGTTAGTGTGTAGGGAAAAAAGTGAGACTAGGTTAACATGCCCTAATCCTACCTTTTGACACACATTACGGAATACGAAAGAGCCTAGAGGTATCACACAATTGGCTACTTCTTTTTGTGAAAGAGAGAGCCACGGGCTACCTATTAGGATTTCTATTCCTTTGTTGAAATTGAAAGATAAAATGATGCAAGTTCAAGTCCTAATCCCAAAATGCAAGTATGAACTAATAACAAGATTGCAGAATTGAGATTAAACAATGAAAAGCTATAAACACAAGGACAAAACAAGAATGCAGATGCGTACCCAGAGTCAAAATCTGATTGAAAATGTTCGGGACGGGGGCGTGGGCGCCACTGTCCTGATACTATGCCGGAAACTACTCCTGAAATTGATGTCTTGCACTCTGGAAAACTGTCAGAAATGTTGTCTGTCAGGAGGACCAGGGCGCCCAGCGGCCCTATCCCAAGGATCAGGGCGCCCAGCACCCCTGTCCTGGCAGGACCAGGGCACCCCACGCCCCTGTCTTGGTCTTTTTCTCTGCAACTTGGTGGGAATGTCGGTCTCAGTCTGCTTTTTTCGGATCTGCAACCTGTGGCGTCGTCCGAGTCCCGAAACCTGCACTTATATCTGAAAAGGGTATGGTGGGCAGCTATATAGGGTTTTGCCTTAGTCAAACCCCCGCTTCGGTGTTTTAAACCTCCACGAATAGCCAAGTTGTATTGTAAAATGTATTGTGTGTGCAGACCTTGTGTGTGTGCAAGATCCTAAAATGCAAGTAAGCAAACTAGAGCAACCTAGAAAGTAAACCCTAATTGCTTGTAAATGACAATGTAAATGCTCTAAATCAAGATGCAAAGTGATCTAAAGCATGAATAAGTGATATATTGAAGCTTATGCAAAGACATGAAAACAACATGAAATCATACCCAACCCCAAGGGAGAGGTACAAGCCAATCTTCAGTCAGTAATCTCCTATTGCTCTTCAATGTCTTCTAAGCCCTAAATGGATGAATGAAATTGATAAATGCTTGATAGAGGGATGTTGAATGTTGTTGAAGTCTTCAAAGATCTGCTCTTTCACTGCATATGAGGTTCCTGAAAACAAAATTCTGATCCTTTCAAATGAAGAAAGAGAGCTCTTATGTATGAAACCCTAGGTCGTAATTTCATCTTTTGGCCGACCTAGAGATTGAATCTCCCGCCAATTTCTTGGGGTTAAGCTTTATGTTATGATTGGATTGTGCTCCTAAAATTTTGGGAAAAAATGTCCGGAACCATGTGCACTCCGGGCGCCACGGTCCCGACAACTTTTCACCAAATTTTCAGGGTCGTCGGATATGATGATTTTAGAGAGAATCCCAAAGTTATAGGTGATTTCGAGATGTTTTGACCCCCAAAACCAAGCCCCCAAGTTCAAAATAGGACTTAATTAGAGTTTTTGATTGAATGATGTATTGGAGGAATAAAATGAAAAGGGCACACTTTAACGAAAGGGCCCAACTTTATGATGTGGAAGATGATGAAATAGGACCTTAGACCTAATTAATTTGATTAATTAAGTGCTAAAGGAGAAATGCAATGCGAAATGTAAAATGCACCAAGGCGGGTGCTAAACTAGGTGTGAAATTGTACCACCCTAGCAAGTGCGTACAATTTACGACGCTACATTTAGCCCCCACTTTAGTGGTCATATGAGTACTACGTGCATATGCAAGCTAAAGTACAGAAAAGTAAACATCATTTGAAAAAGGATATATCCATAAGTTGTCGGACGAAGCCCCCAGCGGTATCTGCAGTACACAGTTAGGAACCACACCCTACAAAACACACGTTAGATCACAAAATCACCTAATGCTTACTAAGGAAAGTGATGAAATTTGTGAGTAGCTATATCCCCCCCCTGTTTCGACTTGCTTATTAGGGAGGTGAAACAAGATAGCATGTTTACTTACGACAAATTGTGTAAGAGATTATTGATGAGGGATGTTCACTGAAAAGGCTTCATCAGAGCACTTTTTGGAACATCGTGAGAGTAGGGGAATGAAAATACAATTCCTAAACAACAAATGGTTCGAAAATTGCATCTCCCAAACTCAAGTTATGATGAAATGAGTGATAGAGGAAAATTAGGGTTTTGAAAGTAAAGGTAAAGGAATGAAAGTATATACCTTGAAAGTGACATTTGCATTTGTCACTTTGTTGATTTCTGAATATTGTTCATTGCAGCGGAGCCCGCATAGCCATCATCATGCCTTCACGATGACCAGAGCATCCCACGAGGATTGAGATCATGCGACAGGCCGTGATCGATGACGAGCCACTGGACGAGGTGAGTTGACTAAATGTTGACTTTTGCATTTCTGTTGACTTTGACTTTCTGTGATCGTTTGCGGGCCCTGGAATCTAACCCTGGGTCCCACCCAGGGCGCCATGGTCCCTGTGGGGCGCCATGGTCCCTTCAGGGCGCCATGGTCCCTTCAGGGCACCATGGTCCCTTTGGGGCGCCATGGTCCCCTCAAGGCGCCATGGTCCTCTCAGGGCGCCATGGTCCCAATCAGGACTTGGCAAGGGATGTCAGGGTTAGCATACGATGTTCGACAGTTTGCGTGAATGATTTTGATGATTGAGTACTGATTATACTTATGTTTTTGTGTTGCAGGGTCTCCCATACATGAGAGAGCATACTGCGGGGCAGATTCTTCGCAGTCTGCGAGATCAGATTCCCCGGCTGACTCAGGCAGAGAGGGATACATTGTCGATCATGGGTTTATGGTATGTGATCCTCATGTCGACCATTCGATTTCATCCTGCGATGCTGATGGCACTGATGGAGTGATGGGATCCTGACACATGCACATTCCATCTTCCAGTAGGAGAGATGACGGTTACACTTGAGGATGTATACCGCATACTTCGTCTTCCTATCAGAGGAGCTACTGTGACATACGCGACTGATCGGTCAGTGGAGGACCATTAGAGAGAGCAGGTATACTTCATAGGGAGAGTCATGCCGAGCGAGACGGGAGGGCGCATCATGGTCAGCTGGCTCTTACATCCTACAGGAGAGGTGCCCCTTGTGAGACGTCTTATGATTGCCATCATAGCACTAGCCGTCTGCCCTAATGGGCAAGGTATGCACATGCATGGGGGTCTCACATGGTGCATCAGAGCTATGGAGAGACATAGGAGAGTATATGCTTGGGGTCGGAGTATGCTTGCACATCTCTATCACAACCTTAAGGAGTATGTGTTTGGACAAGGTTGCAGCTTGATGACATGCACACTTCTGCAGGTGTGGATATTTGAGCACTTCACATGCACCAGGCCTGTCGGCTTTCCAATGAGTATGGCTAGCGAGTGACCTAGGGTGTTTGCCTATCCACTTACCAGCGAGTGGAGATTTGGGGATCTGCTATATTGGAGAGTGATATTTGATAGATTGACAACCGAGGTGACAGTATGGAGACCATATCTCCGGATGCACAGATGAGATGGGATGGAGAGACAGTTAGCATGCTTACAGAGGAACCGCCTACTGCGGGCACGATATTCACATATCATAGTCCCATTCTACTTCGACCGAGTACGGAGGCAGTTTGGGCTAGAGCAGTGCGTTCCAGCCGATGTACCCATCTATACTCGACACTCACGAGTCCTTCCCAGACCTAGAGCAGTAGCGAGACCGACGATAGATGACATCGAGACTACAAATATAGAGGGATCCGATTAGGATGTGGTCACTGATTACTCTGCAGAGCCTGGAGCACAGCGCATGTATCTCTCATGGTTTATGAGATAATACCCAGGGCCTATCTTTCCACCAGATCACCCGACAGGCCATCTAGGCCCATGGAGACATGGAGATTGAGATGAGGATCAGGGATCTAGGTCAGAGGAACCAGAGGAGGGAGAGGGTCATGAGGAGGCAGGAGATCCTGATCCACCCACAGGAGATCAGCCTAGTGCCGAGGAGGAGGAGGAGGAAGAGGAGGATGACATAGATAGAGATGAGGAGAACGAGGATGCAGGTGAGGATGCGGATGAGGATGAGGATGATGAGGAGGAGGAGGATAGAGATGATGAGGAGGAGTCAGATGTAGCTCCCCACCATTCAGGAGATGATACCATAGCCTTGGATCCTCCTCTTATTCCCCAAAAGGGGGAACATGAGGCGATGCGGAGATCTGTTTCTAGTACGGGCCAGCCTATACCCATCGTGCATAGATTATTTGAGCGTGGGGAGCCTAGTAGTTCCCAGTCACAGATACTACCATATCACGATCCCTACTGGCGTGAGGGAGATCCAGGTATAGTAGGTTTATATTGATTGATTAATGTTTTGATGATATAGAATGGTGCTAATACAAAAATCTATTCTACTGCTACAGCTAATGTGCAGGAGTGGCGTTCCCTAATTCAGCAAGCAGTGACAGACATTTCCACGATGGCACAGATCCCTAGTTCCTCACAGATTGCTTATAGGCCTCAAGGGAATGCGGGTCGGCATGAGGACTTGTTTTCCCCATTCCGAGTACAGGTGGACATATGGAGGGAGAGAGAGAGAGAGAGAGTTCTATCAGAGAACCTTCAGCGGGCACAGCGAGATCTAGCAGCAGCTCAGGCCGAGGCTACCTCCTATCGCGCGATCCTTATGGATAGGGATCGTAGGAGTTCCTCTCGGAGTCACTCACGGTCTATATCGCGCTACACACCTATGGGTCCACCTGCACGACCGGATCAGGAGGGAGCATCTAGTCGTCACTCTCCAGCCACCAGCCCTAGGGATAGGAGATGATCTTATGATGTAGGATAGGTCACATTTTGGATGTATAGTGACCTATATTTGTATACGATCCACATATATATATATATATATATATATATATATATATATATATACATGCTTCTCTTTGTCTCAAATGTGTTATCTTTAATGCTTAAAACAATGTATATTTTGCTTTGATTAAATCTAATACATTTGGTAGATGTACATGTATGTTCAGGATTTAATTTCCATGTGATTGATTTCTCAATGCTCCATGATTAAATTGATACATGTGTGACTTAATTAAAATATTTAATCAAGTACTACATTGATGATAGGGAAGAAATATGCCTTAAGTCTAAGAATCATATAACTAATGTGATTTAATTTTGAACTTAAACACAACATGATACGATTCCACTTAACACATAAAGACAATGTGCAATATGCTAGCATAATGGAAATGTAAATCTTTTACAATTTACATAAATGAATTCAAGACAAACTATAAAGTAAAGAAACACGCTTGTCAAGAACGAAGCAATATAGATTAAACACTATATCATTCAATTCTATTTTGCTCTAATTAGGATTAACTAACATATTACCCAATGTTGAAGAACTGAAAGGAAGATAGATGAAATGAAAGATAAGGAATGAAGAATTAAGCATAATATCTACACAAGTGCATAGCATTGATAGGTTCTTTAAGAGACGTACCGTCTACATCCGCTATTTTGTAAGCACCTGATCCATAATCTTCAATAACGATATATGGTCCAAGCAAATTAGGACTAAATTTTCCCTTTTTTGCAGGTAAGGCATTCACATTGCGCTAATTCTCATAGAGGACTAAGTCACCTACTGAGAAGGAACATTGAATAACCTTATCATTATAGCTTCGTTGTAGAGTTTTGTGATACGCTTGAATATGCTCAAGAGCATTTATACGTTGTTCATCAAGCATCTCAAGCTGTTGAAGTTGTTGTTCTCTATAAGAGTCATCATCTACTATACCTTTGAGAGAAACCCTAAGTGATGGAATCTCTAACTCTAAAGGCATAATAGCGTCAGCACCATAAACAAGATTATAAGGGGTAGTTCCTGTAGCAATTCGTACACTCGTTCGGTAGGCCCAAAGAGCATAGATTAGCTGATTACTCCAATCCTTACCATGCTTATTCATGGTTTTGTGAAGAATTTGCTCAATTATCTTATTGGATGATTCGGCTTGACCATTTGATTGAGGATAGTATGGTGTAGAAAATCGATGTTTGATATGATACTTCTCGAGGAATTTCTTCACGTCCTTGTTCTTAAATGATGTCCCATTATCTGAGATTATAGTGGAAGGTATCCTGAATCAAGAAATGATGTTTTCTAGAAGAAATTGAAAAATCACTTCAGCAGTAGTAGAGCGAAGGGGAATAGCTTCTACCCACTTCGTAAAGTAATCTGTTGCCGTTATAATGAAGGTGTGTCCTTGAGATGAAGGAGGAGAGATTTTACCAATGAGATCCAAACCCCATGCGGAGAAAGGCCAAGAAACTACTTGAGAACGAAGTTCTTGGGCAGCAGCATAAATCAGATTATTGTGTTGTTGACATTGATGACATTTCTTAACAAATGAAAAAGAATCCTTCTGCATAGTTTGCCAATAGTATCCCATACGAAGCAATCTTTGAACCAAGGATTTGCCTCCAAAATTCCCCCCACAGGCACCTGAATGTGCCCCTTCAAGAGCAATGGGGATTTTTGATTTGTTAAGATAGCGAAGAAGAAGACCATTATAACCCCTTCGGTAAAGAACATTAGAAAGAATAATATATCTAGCAGACAGCTTGCGGATTCTAGCCCTAGTGTTCCTATTGGCGGAATCAGGAAAGGTACCATCAGTCAGATATCTTACGATATGCGAGTACCATTCATCTGAGTCTATAAAGTCACAACATGTTATAAAGCTAGAATCGTCTACAATAGCTGGAGAAATAAGGTTGTGAATAAAAAATTTAAGATCAACCACAGGGTCCTCTAAAGATACAAGAGAAGCCACACATGCCATTGCGTCCGCATGTCAATTATCTTTTCGAGGAACAGGTTCCATGGTATAAGAATCGAATTTTTGTAATAAAGAGATAGCAAGATCTTTATATTGTGATAATTTGTCTTGTTTTGCTTGATACAGTCCCGTTACTTGTCTTATAATCAATTGCGAATCTCCATAAATATGTATGTGCTTTATATTGAGAGCTAAGACTGCTTTTATTCCCGCTATAAGAGCCTCATACTCAGCAATGTTATTGGTACACAGGAAATTTAGATGATAGGATAAGGGAATGGATTTCCTTGTAGGAGAAATCAGAACAACACCTGCCCCCGATCCCGTACGACACTTAGAACCATCAAAGTATAACTCCCAAGTTTCATCTTTCTCTATAGAAAGAATGAAGTCATCGGGGAAAGACTCGGGATTAGGGAAGGAGAAAGGTGAAGGGGCCTCAACTAAGTGATCGGTCAATGCTTGCCCTTTAATTGCTCTTTGTGAAACAAATTTAAGGTCAAATTCAGTTAACATCATAACCCACTTAGCTAGGAATCCTGATAAATCTGTTTTAGAGAAAAGATGCTTCAAAGGATCAAACTTTACCATGACGTGGACTTCTGAATTTAAAAGATAATGTCTCAATTTCTGAGTCGCAAACACCAAGGCCAAGCATTGTCTTTCTATCGCAGAATATCGGGTCTCATAATCGAGTAAGGTATGACTTATGTAATAAACCGGACATTCCTTACCATCTTTATCATGTTGTGCCAACAATGCTGCGAGAGGATGAGAAGAAGCAGCTGTATACAGAAGGAAGGGTTTAGAAGGTTCGGCAGGTTGAAGAATAGGAGGACTAGCCAAATACACTTTTAAATCTTCAAATGCTTGCTGACAATCTTCGTTCCATTGAAAAGTGATATTCTTTTTGAGAAGTTGAGTAAAAGGAAAGGTACGATCCACAAGTTGAGATACGAACCTACGAATAGCTTGAATCTTTCCTTTTAAGCTTTTAAGTTGAGACACATTTCTAGGAGGTGGCATGTTGACAATAGCATCTATTTTCTTAGTGTCCACCTCAATCCCACGATGCGAAACTATGAATCCTAATAGTTTTCCACTATCCACACCAAAAACACATTTTCGGGGATTCAAGCGCATGTGATATTTATGAATTCTTTCAAAGATTTGACGAAGGATTTTAATATGATCTATTCGAAGAATGGATTTAGCTAAAATATCATCAACATAATCCTCTAAAATCTTATGCATATAATCATGAAAGATAAGGTTCATCGCTCGTTGATAAGTTGCACCGGCATTTTTAAGTCCAAAAGGCATCATTATCCAACAAAACGTACCCCAAGGAGTGGTGAAAGCGGTTTTGAATTGATCTTGAGGGTTAATGAAAATTTGATTGTATCCTGAAAAACCATCCATGAAGGATAACAAGGCATGTCCTGTCGTAGAATCAACTATCATGTCAATGTTTGGAAGAGGGAAATCATCTTTTAAAGAAGCCTTATTTAAATCTCGAAAATCAGTACACATTCTTATTTTATTATCTGGTTTAGCCACAGCGACAATATTTGAAATCCACGGGGAATAATCAATAGGGCGAATAAATCCAGCCTCCAATAATTTTTCAATCTCAGCCTTAACAAGCAGAGCCACCTTAGGATTCATTTTTTGAATCTTTTGTTTCACGGGCTTAGCATCGTGAACTAAAACAATATTATGAGTGACAATCTTAGGATCTATACCAGGCATGTCAGAGTATGTCCAAGCAAAGATCTCGGGGAATTCATGCAATAAATCTTCATATTGTTTTTGTTCCTCCTCATCCAAACATTTTCCAATTTTAATAACTTTTTCTTCATTGCAAGGATCCATCTTAACATTAGTGGTGTCACTTATGAGAAGATTACTTTGTTGAGGAGTATCCTTTAACTGAGGGAATTCTTTCACAATCTCATCATTATCAATCTCTTTTCCAAAATAGGCTTCAGTGTTCAAACAATAAGGAAGTCCCCTATTGTGATGATAACGAGGAAGAGTATCATATGCTCCTAAAAACTCAGCTAAAGCATCATCGGTAGGAAAGATGTCCAAAGCACAGTCACACGAAGGATCCCCATCAATATACTTGGGGTGTTGCATTGATAGAGATGTAGAAATAGCATTAACACTAATACATGGTCTCTTAGAAGCTTTAGTGCGTTTGCAGGGATTATAGCCAAGTCCAAAGGCATAATGGTGAAGATTACTCTCTAGAAGAACCTTTATCCCTTGTTCGTGAGTGCCACAACCATTTCCATGATACCCATGCTTAGCAAAAATGTGAAAACCACGACCATAACGATCAGCCATTTCAGAAAGAGAAGGCGGTTTTTCATAAGACAAAGAATCAAACTCTTCAGAATTAGAGGTGTGAGGAGAAGAAGTTTGAGAAGCGGCCACAAAATTGTTGCACATAGGTTCAGGTAAGATTGACTGATTTTTAGCTTCTTCCTTCTTTTCAACTTTAAGCTCTCTAGAAGGAACCTTATATTCACCTACAAAGGTGGGATTAAAATCAAGAGATCCCCAATCGTCTTCTGCGAGAACCTTCTCAGGATCAAAATCCTTCTTATGTGTAGATTCAAGTCGAGAAGAATCTTCTTCAGGAGCTCCAGACTCATCCAAAGAATTTTGATCATCAGAGAGCGAGGATTCATCGATAGGTATCTTGTTTAAAGAGTCATCATTAGACGAGGACGGCTTAGAAGAACCCCCTTTGGAAGTAGATGTTTGTAAAAAAGCTTGGAAGTTAGTATCACCCATCAAGGTATATGTCTTATTGTTATAGATAAATTTAACTTGTCTATGCAATGTAGAGGGGACAGCTTGCATACTGTGAATCCAAGGTCTCCCTAATAACAAGTTGTATGTTAAATTTCCCGACATAACATGGATAGGAGTAGGCAAAGTAACAGGTCTCACTATGAGGGGTAAGGTGATAATACCTAATGAAGTCTTAGCCACATTGTCAAAGCCTCGAATGGGACAAGAGTCAGGCTCAATGAGGGATGTATCCACATTCATTTTATGCAATAGATTAATGCTACACACATTAAGGCCAGAGCCATTATCTACTAGTGTTCGTCTTATAGCAGTGTCTTTCATGATAACCACAATCATCAAGGGATCATATTGATGTTGAATTTCACTAGTGGGCAACTCATCTTGGGTAAACACAATTTAAGCTTTAGGATTCATCACAGAGTTAACCAAAGATGCTATATTACTAGATGTATTCGGTGGAGGAACATTCAAATCTTTCAAGGCATCTTGTAAAATTCCATGATGAGCGGAAGAAGTTTGAATCAAATCCCAGAGGGATATCTTAGCAGGGGTAGCTTTAAGTTGTTCTATGAGATCATATTCCTTACCCATAACTTGCGAAATACGGGGAGCTTGCAGAAGAATTGGTTGAGGATTAGGAAGAGAAACTAGAATAACAGGAGGAGGATTAGGCTGCCTATTATTTTTGGTGTGATAAGTATGGGCAACCGCATGATAACTCTCGCTAGTTAATTGCTTGGCATAACTATAAGGACTTATAGGTTTTCTTCCTTGCACGGTGATGAATGGTTTATTCGGAGTAAGACAGGAATCATGATCATACCCTCCTTGGACAGTAAGGAGAGGTGATTTAGGAACTTGAAAGGTGGGAGAAGGATAAGCACCTTGGACTTCAAAGAGAGGCTTATTATGCTCATTCAGGTTTATCATGTTAACTAATTTAGAAGTCTTGTTCTTGTTTAAAGATTTTGATAAAGCCACAAAGTCATCAAGAGCATCATCCAACAAAGCATGATCATAGCTATTAATAGGTTTATCTTTTGATTCAAAAGGAGATATCTCTTCATAGAGGGGATTATATAAATCAACCATGTTACTAGATTCAGTGGAAGAGTTGATAGGAATGTACCCTTGAGAGGAACTATTCGACTTATCTTTCTCATCACACCTAAATGGCATAGTAACAAGGTTTATGAGTCTTTGGCAAAATGAAGGTTTGGCATCTTTAGGGTTCAAAAACTCATCTAAAGCTTCATCTAATTCATCTTGGCTATACTCATAATAATCATCATAAACATGAACATCTTGCAAATAAAAGTCTGACATTTTGAAATAAAGGTTGCATAAAATTTAAACACACAATGCAAATAAACACACTCTTTCTTTTTTTTCTTTTTTCTTTTTTTAATGAAAATGAAATGAAAACACACTAAATCTAGATCTAGATCTAACAAATGCAATGCAAGACGAAGCAATGATAGATTCACGTCGGGTTCACCAAAATGTGTAGGGAAAAAAGCGAGACTAGGTTAACATGCCCTAATCCTACCTTTTGACACACATTACGGAATACGAAAGAGCCTAGAGGTATCACACAATTGGCTACTTCTTTTTGTGAAAGAGAGAGCCACGGGCTACCTATTTGGATTTCTATTCCTTTGTTGAAATTGAAAGATAAAATGATGCAAGTTCAAGTCCTAATCCCAAAATGCAAGTATGAACTAATAACAAGATTGCAGAATTGAGATTAAACAATGAAAAGCTATAAACACAAGGACAAAACAAGAATGCAGATGCGTACCCAGAGTCAAAATCTGAATGAAAATGTTCGAGACGGGGGTGCGGGCGCCACTGTCCTGATACTGTGCCAGAAACTGCTCCTGAAACTGCTGTCTTGCACTCTGGGAAACTGTCGGAAATGCTGTCTATCAGGAGGACCAGGGTGCCCAGCGCCCCTGTCCTGGTAGGACCAGGGCACCCCACGCCCCTGTCCTGGTCTTTTGCTCTGCAACTTGGTGGGAATGTCGGTCTCAGTCTGCTTTTTCCGGATCTGCAACCTACGGCGTCTTTCGAGTCCCGAAACCTGCACTTATATCTGAAAAGGGTATGGTAGGTGGCTATATAGGGTTTTGCCTTAGTCAAACCCCTGCTTCGGTGATTTCCACCTCCACGAATAGCCAAGTTGTATTGTAAAATGTATTGTGTGTGCAGACCTTGTGTGTGTGCAAGATCCTAAAATGCAAGTAAGCAAACTAGAGCAACCTAGAAAGTAAACCCTAATTGCTTGTAAATGACAATGTAAATGCTCTAAATCAAGATGCAAAGTGATCTAAAGCATGAATAAGTGATATATTGAAGCTTATGAAAAGACATGAAAACAACATGAAATCATACCCAACCCCAAGGGAGAGGTACAAGCCAATCTTCAGTCGGTAATCTCCTATTGCTCTTCAATGTCTTCCAAGCCCTAAATGGATGAATGAAATTGATAAATGCTTGATAGAGGGATGTTGAATGTTGTTGAAGTCTTCAAAGATCTGCTCTTTTGCTGCATATGAGGTTCCTGAAAACAAAATTCCGATCCTTTCAAATGAAGAAAGAGAGCTCTTATGTATGAAACCCTAGGTCGTAATTTCATCTTTTGGCCGACCTAGAGATTGAATCTCCCGCCAATTTCTTGGGGTTAAGCTTTATTTTATGATTGGATTGTGCTCCTAAAATTTCGGGAAAAATGTCCGGGACCATGTGCACTCCGGGCGCCACGGTCCCAACAACTTTTCACCAAATTTTCAGGGCCATCGGATATGATGATTTTAGAGAGAATCCTGAAGTTACAGGTGATTTCGAGATGTTTTGACCCCCAAAACCAAGCCCCCAAGTTCAAATAGGACTTAATTAGGGTTTTTGATTGAATGATGTATTGGAGGAATAAAATGAAAAGGGCACACTTTAATGAAAGGGCCCAACTTTATGATGTGGAAGATGATGAAATAGGACCTTAGACCTAATTAATTTGATTAATTAAGTGCTAAAAGAGAAATGCAATGCGAAATGTAAAATGCACCAAGGCGGGTGCTAAAATAGGTGTGAAATTGTACCACCCTAGCAAGTGCGTACAATTTACGACGCTACAGTTAGTATTATCATTGTCGTGATCTATGAAGTGTACCTGTACCAGCAAACACAATGCACTCAATAAATCATTATAAGAAATGGTTAGTAAATTTAATCAATGAAATGAAAAACCATAGCTAATCGACTTATTGCCTCCTAGTAAATGCGAGTATGAATTTTGCTCTAAGATCTTATTATGCAAATTCTAGTGACTTGACTACACTTAGATGGAGGATTTGAATGCTGAAAATGCATGATCTAGCAAAAATAGCATGATTAAGCTACATGAATGATTGATCTAGCATGATTAAGCTAAGATTTAAGCTAAAATGAGCATGATAACATTGCTAAAAAATGATAAACTAGAAGCTAAATGCCTATAATAACAATGCATAAGATGAAAATGAGATGGGATCCATATTGCTCAAAATGAGGTCTATTTATAGGATTTTCAAGGCTAGGGGTGATGTGGCAAGAATCAACGGTCGAGATTGATCTGAAGATATCAATGGTTAAATTGGAGGAGGATGGCAAAGGTGGTTGGATTAAAGGGAACATGTGTCATCTCTATGGTGACAAGTGTCAAGAGGCTTCTAGAAGGGTTGGATGAAAGGGAACACTTAGTGACAAGTGTCACAAGGTTCTAGAAGATTTTGGATGAAAGGGGACATGGTGGTAGATAGAATGGGTTAGGTTTAGGAATGGTTAGGTATATGAGTGGTAGAAGTTAGGGGAATTTGAATTTAGAAATTCAAATAATATGAAAAAGGATAATTAATCTCAACAACTCATGATTTTGATTTGTTTTAATTAATTAGGGGATTTAGAAGAAATGAATTGGATGAGGGAATTAATTAATTAAAGGGGTGAAATGAACCTATTTAATAAATCCTTTGATTTATTAATAAGTAGATGAAAGGGAGATTTAATCAAATTGCTTAGTGAATTTAATTAAATTGGGGAGGAGGATTAATTAAATAATTGCTTATTTAATTAATTATCTTTAGACCATTTTTAGGTGTATACATTTTGCCCCTCTTTGAAGTGAGGTGTGTTGACGTGTTGATTCAAAGAATAATCTCATTTTGATGTTGATATTGATTTGATAGGATGCCCCAACTCTTGATTGCTAAATTCTGGTATGATGATGCCCCCTCGGGAGATCAATTGAGATAATTGATCTTTGGAGTTTTGCGAGATTGATATCCTGATAGATTTGATTTGATTTCTGCAACTGTGGTTTGATGAAAATGTGAGGTCTTCGATTATCTTGATTTCTTAGATTGATAAGATTGAAAAATCTTGATTGATTAGATTCAGTTTGGTTTCAGGATGGATTCATCCTGTATAAGACAATGATGATCAAAGCATCTGGTTTTAGGAAGGATTCATCCTGTATAAGACATGATCAGAACGTCTGGTTTCAGGAAGGATACATCCTATATAAGACATGAATCAGAATCAAATCGTCTAGTTTCAGGAAGGATTCATCCTGTATAAGATGTGATAGAATTGATTAGGTTTGATTGATTGATTTGATTTAATAAGGTTGATAGATAAAGAACTGACATTTTGTTGATAGAAAGTTGCAGAAATATTTGGATATGTTGATTGTTGATTCTTTTGAGAGAGATAGCATAAGAGTTGGGCTAGGTCAATAATATCACAAGAGAGATGAATCATCATTCTGATTGTGTATACACTTGTGAAGATACTTTGATGATTCCTGTGATAGATTTAGCCTTGGATAAAAGGAGCTTTTAGGATCCCATACAAGAATGAAATGCAAGCTAGAATGCAATGAAATGCAATGGAATGCAAAGCTATGACCGGACCAATCACTGGATTATTTTGCATTTTTGTCATCATTGAGCTTTTGAAATGTGGGAAGTGAGTGCAAACATCAATGGTATAAATAAACCATGATGACCTAAACACTTCTTTCCTAGATTTTGATATAGAAAATCAACACAAGCATCGAGGTATAATTGAACTGAGATGACCTGAGTGTTGCTTGCATAAAACAGGCAGTATTAATCATTTCAATACGCAAATTGGAAATGTCTTCAATGATATTCTGATGATCATGTCTCAAGACAAATTTGCACATATTAATGATTAATTTTCAAACAGTAGAAAAGAAAAATATCATGTTTCTTCCTTGTTCCTCTAGTCAATGACATCCTGGAGTCACTCAGAAATCATAATAGCGAAAAGCAAAAGTTGAACAATCATGTTACAATCATCAGCCAAAAAGATATTATCCACCGAAAAGTGTGTGATGTGCTTAGATTGATTTCGTGATATCTTGATAGTTGATAGTTTGATCTTGTGTTCAATGTTGGATGTGTCTCAGTTTTCGCTTGATAAGAGTTGTCTAACTGTTCGGTCTACTTGTTTGATTAAGCTCAAAATGATCAAAATTTTTGCCCCCGGCTAGGTGTAGGATTTTGCCCCAAGCCTAGAAATAAAGTCGTAATGATATATCCAATGATCCAAACCATGGAAAGAAGCCACCTGGGATGTATGCGTATGTATAAAGGCTTTATGATGGTCAGCGTTGATGGAAGAATGAATGGATGCAAGCCGATAAATGCATGAACTAATAGATGGAAGAGCTAGCTAACAGATAGCCCCTGTTTGCCAGGTTTTCACCATTTGTTTTTATTGCACTTTTTCTTATATTTGATTTTTTTTCTTTCTTTTTTTCTTTTTCACTTTTTAGGATTTTTTCTGCTTTTTCCCTTTTTTTAATTTTTTCTGATTTTTCACTGTTTTTGATTTTTTTAATTTTTCAGTGTTTTTTATTTTTCTGATTTTTCACTGTTTTTTATTTTATTTTTTTTCGTTGTTTTTGATTTTTTCTGATTTTTCACTGTTTTTTATTTTTTCTAATTTTTTAGACATAGAACTTTTTTAGGTGCATGCTATTGATAGGTTCCTCGAGCTGATCATCATCTTGTGTTGATAACTGATATGCTCCTGACCCAAATACTGTTGTGACCACAAATGGACCTAACCAGTTTGGTTCAAATTTTCCTTTCTTTTCTCGATCTGTCTGGTTGCATGGATTTTTCTTTAGCACTAGTTCTCCCACTTGAAAGATTCATGGTTTAACCTTATGATTATAGCTCCAACACATTCTTTGTTGATATACCTTTAGATGATCAAAGGCATTGTGTCGACGTTCATAGATCAGTTCTAACTCTTGTAGTCTAGATACTTGTTGTTCTTCATCTGGGATGAGACCTTTTAGTGATACATGTAGAGAAGGTATCTCTACTTCAATTGGCAATATGGCTTCTGATCCATATAAAAGAGAGAAAGGTGTGGCACCTGTTGATGTGTGGATACTGGTGTGGTAGGCCCATAAAGCAGGGTTTAATTGAATATGCCAATCTTTCCCAGCATCATTCACTGTCTTTTTGAGGATTTTTAGAATAGTTTTGTTAGATGCTTCTGCCTACCCATTTCCCTATGGATAATATGGTGTGGAGAATCTGTGCTGGATTTTGAACTTCTCACATAGCTCTTGTACATCTTGATTTTTGAATGGTTGCCCATTATCAGTGATAATGGTCATTGGTATTCCATAGCGACAAATGATGTAATTTAAGATAAATGCAGCAATTTGTTTTCCTGTGATATTGATGAGAGGTACCACTTCAATCCATTTTGTAAAATATTTTGTAGCTACCAGGATGAATTTTTGTCCATTTGATGAAGAAGGATTTATATTTCCTACCAGATCCAAACCCCATTGACAGAAAGGCCATGATGTTGCTAAAGCATGTAATTCTTGTGCTGGTGCATGAATCAAATTCCCATGGATTTGACATTGTTTGCATGTTCTTGCTATCTTAAAAGAATCTCATTCCATAGTCGGCCAATAATAGCCCAAGCATATGAGTTTTTTTGAAAGGGTAAGACCACTTGAATGAGTGCCACAAATGCCATTATGGACTTCAT
This sequence comes from Cryptomeria japonica, assembly GCF_030272615.1. NCBI lineage: Eukaryota > Viridiplantae > Streptophyta > Pinopsida > Cupressales > Cupressaceae > Cryptomeria > Cryptomeria japonica. Next base: position 211,745,346 of record NC_081407.1, read on the forward strand.
GTAAAGTCTTCTCAGATTCTTCTTGTTCAAGACATCATAAGAGAGTATCGTCTAGACCTTGTTTATATAGGGTATCCATGATGAGAGTATAATGGGAAGATTGGCGAATAAAGTTTCTCTTTTGGTTTTTTGATAAATCGGGAGGTAAGATATTGTCTTTTAGGTATGTGTAAATTTGGCCATAGCAGGAGGAATTGTGTCCAATAAGTTGACAGATGGTTTGGGAATCAGGACAATTATAGGTGGGATGAAACAACTCTTCAATCAGAAATTCATAACGCCATTGATTTTCCTGTGTCTGCAATAGAGAAGCAAGTGTATACATGGCGTCTGCTGCTTTTTTTGTCATTTCTTGGAATCTGTTCAAAAGTTATTTCTACATAGTACTTCTTGATATCATCCACCATCTTTTTGTAAGGCATGAGTTTATCATCTTTGGTTTGATAGTCATCATTGATTTGATTAATGACAAGCTGAGAGTCTCCAAAGACTTGAAGTTGTTTTATGTTCCATTCTATATCCACTTTGATAAATAGAATGCCTAATTCTGATTTATGTTGTGTTCCTTTATTGATGTTTTCTCTTGATCCCTAATGTGTTCCATAATTGATGCTTTCTCTTGATCCATGTTGTGTTCCATTATTGATGTTTTCTCCTGGACTGATATTTGGGTGATGTATTGTAAGATATGGATCGAACCCTGGAACGTCTGTATATGACCAGGTAAAATTGACTTGCCATCTTTTAAAGGGTTCCAAATATTTTTGCCTTGCTAGTTCCGATAGAGAAGCTGCTAGATGTAGATCAGTTGTGCCAATGATAGTTGCCTTTGCTGGTGCTATTATGATAGATAACTTCTCTTGATAAAATTCTGGTAAGGTGTCAAATCTCCCATCTTAGGGTGCCTCAAGGAGGTTTTCACCGTTAGATGTGTCCTTTATTTTTACTTTTTCCTGGTCTAATGTTGCCAAGAAATGGTTTTCAACATTAGACCTGATATTGTTTTCTTTATTTTCAATTTTGTGACTAGGAGATTTGGCACCCACTTGACTCAAAGATACGTTAGCGGAATCCCTTGTGAAAGTTGTTGTGGGTTTGATTTCATTAAGATATAGGGATATGGAATGGTCATTAGGAAAGGTATTAATATCAGTATGTCCTTCATTTTCCAAATCCATAGGTTCAGGATAGCTTAACGGTAAAGGATCTTTAGGTTGAATTGCTTCAAAGATATTAGGGGTCATGATAGAGATGTCAAGGCTTTTAGTATATATGTCGATGTCTAGAATGATGCTCTCATCAGAATGACCTCGTATAAGGAAATCTTGATCATCCTCAGTTAAGTCCATGTCAGTCAAATGTGATTCTGATTCAAGTAGGCTAGTTCCTAACATTTGTTCTGCATACGTATGAACTATATTGACTACTATATCTTCTTCTTCATCCTTCTCAATTTGAAGTTGCTCTTGTTTGTTTTCCATGATATCAAATATTCTCTGTTTCCTTGATCTTTCAGCTGCATTTGTTCTTCCATGTTTGATAAAATTGATGCAAATGATTATTCTTTGTATTGTGTGCTTGAAGGTTCCGCCTCTCTGTTATGTGAAATTATGATCTCTTGAGTTGATTTCAGATCATTACAACACTGCAATGGATTTGAGACTGCTGAGATAGTGATTTCTTGCCCATTGTGGGGAAATTTTAAGCATTGATGGCATGTTGATGTAGTAGCTTGTATATCTTGAATCCATGGTCTCCCCAAGAGTATATTATATGGTAGGTCCAAGTCTAAAACTTGGCATGTTGTGTCCTTTTGTAGAGGTCCCACTTTGATAGGTAATATGACAATTCCCTTGGAGTAATGTTCTTCTTCACCATAGACTTTGATTTTTATCCTTTTCCAGGGATCAACTGCATCTTCTGTATATCCTAGAGCACAGACAAGATTCATAGAGAAAATGTTCAAGCCAGCTCCCCCATCTATTAGGACACGTTTAACAAGTGTACTATGAATGAGGACTTCAATTTGCAAGGAAGCGCTATGGAGATTTTGTAATGAATCAATGCTTGGATATGAAGGAGATGAGCTTTGAATGGGATTCTCTGAAATAGGCTTGATGGTCATTATGGATATCGCTTGGGAAACTTTAGCTTTGGATGCATTATTTGTCAAGAATGCTATGGAAGGTTCTTGCAAGCTTTCAAGAGGTGTAGGAATAGATGCCTTTGGAGAGTCAATTTGCTTATGGATGGATGGATCATTGCTAGACATGGGTGCACAATTTTGATCTTTTTTAGCCAAATCCTTTAGGGATCTCTTTAAGAGGTGCATAAAAGAGCCACCTTTCATTTGAGATGTATTTAAATCCTTGTGAGGTTTTAACATAGTTGGATTTTGATTCTGCACTTGTTTGATTGCTCTGATATGTTGGTTTGTTACTTGTATTTTGCTTTAGTATGTCATGCTGATATGATTTTCCGCTATTTCAAATGTTTTTGTTCCTGTTTCAGGGGTTTGATTGTCTAAAAGGTTGTTTTGATAAGTGATCAATAGTCAATTTCAAGGCAATAGAGTGATATGACACTAAAAGAGGATTCAAGTGTTTAAAGGTTTGCAAGTTTTTTTATCTTCGGTTTAGGAGTGCAATGATGATGATTGATAAGAACCAAGTCTAGTAGGAACAATCTATCCTACCATGTGGGACAAGGTTATCCTGACCAAATGTTTCAGTTTCGTGATAAAGGATGATTGATCCTGATGAGAAACTATGTTTGATTGATCAGTTTACCAAAGGGGGTGATAATGCACTTTGAGATGTTTAGATCTTAAACTTGTTGGGGGTGAGCACTTTGAAAATATTGGGGTGTTTATCTTCTAGAGTCTGATTTTGACGGATGATAAATTGACCAAGCAAACCAAGCAGACAATCTAAGAACAGATTGACAGATAACAGACACAAAAACCAGCTCGTACGACAAATATTTAGATTTTGCACAGACACAAAAACCAGCTCGTATGACACAGGATTTAACAAGCATAAATTCGTACGAAATAGAATTAGCTCTCGTACGACAGTGAAAATCTACTCGTACGACAAAGGATCAGCCTAGTATGAGTAAAGAATTTGCAAGAAATAGACTCATACGACACAAATTTAGACTTAGTACGAATAAAGAATTTGCAGTATAAAAGCTCGTATGAGTCAGAATTACACCTAGTACAAGTCAGGATTAGGTGTCGTCCGAAGCTAACAGTAAGTTTGTACGAGTTGGAAAATCAACTCATACGACATTCTGATTTTGATTCGGCAGAGATGAAGTTTGCTGAAGCTTGAGAGGTCGAAAATGATGATTTCTGCCCCACGGTGGGCGCCAAAATGTCGTGCTCTGTGAAGTGTACCTGTACCTACAAACACAATGCACTCAATAAATCATTATAAGCAATGGTTAGTAAATTGAATCAATGAAATGAAAAACCATAGCTAATCGACTTATTGCCTCCTAGTAAATGCAAGTATGATTTTTTCTCTCATATCTTATTATGCAAATTCCAATGACTTGACTACACTTAGATGGAGGATTTGAATGCTGAAAATGCATGATCTAGCAAGAATAGCATGATTAAGCTACATGAATGATTGATCTAGCATGATTAAGCTAAGATTTAAGCTAAAATGAGCATGATAACATTGCTAAAAAATGATAAACTCGAAGCTAGATGCCTATAATAACAATGCATAAGATGAAAATGAGATGGGATCCATATTGCTCAAAATGAGGTCTATTTATAGGATTTTCAAGGCTAGGGGTGATGTGGCAAGAATCAATGGTCGAGATTGATCTGAAGATATCCGTGGTTAAATTGGAGGAGGATGGCAAAGGGGGTTGGATTAAAGGGAACATATGTCATCTCTATAGTGACAAGTGTCAAGAGGCTTCTAGAAGGGTTGGATGAAAGGGAACACTTAGTGACAAATGTCACAAGGTTCTAGAAGATTTTGGATGAAAGGGGACATGGTGGTAGGTAGAATGGGTTAGGTTTAGGAATGGTTAGGTTTAGGAGTGGTAGAAGCTAGGGGAATTTGAATTTAGAAATTCAAATAATATGAAAAAGGATAATTAATCTCAACAACTCATGATTTTGATTTGTTTTAATTAATTAGGGGATTTATAAGAAATGATTTGGATGAGGGAATTAATTAATTAAAGGGGTGAAATGAACCTATTTAATAAATCCTTTGATTTATTAATTAGTAGATGAAAGGGAGATTTAATCAAATTGCTTAGTGAATTTAATTAATTGGGGAGGAGGATTAATTAAATAATTGCTTATTTCATTAATTATGAGAAGGCAATAAGGTAGTGGATATCTTAGCTAATGAAGGGGTCAATCTAGAGGACGATGTTAAATATATTGGAGAAACTAATTGTAAAAGGGATGTTAGAGAGCAATTATTTTTTGATCGCATCAATGGGTCAAGTTAATATCATGATTACCTTTGGGGATCGGATTCTAAAGATAGATTTTGGGGACAGATTAACTGTCAGTTAATGATTGCCTTTTGGCATCATTTCTATGATCATATGTGTGAGGAGGATTATAATATTACATGTTGGTTTTGTGCGACCATTAACATAAGCTTCAAAACCACGAAAGAGACTCTGTTCTATAACTTCAGAATTTTATACAAGAATTTGGGGCTACACCTGTGGATTGTGAATTACATCTTTGGGTGCTTCTACTTGTTGTTCAAAATGGGTGGTAATTTAAATAGGAATGAGCCCCTAGGATGCGAAAACTAGAAGAGTGAACGAAAAGTCTAGAGAAGGCTTCATAGATATGGCTTTACTGACTATATGGAAAAGCTTCATGGAAGCAGAAATTTGGTGTCATATGGTTTTGCTAGAGGCTGAAATAATAACAGAGTCACCTTGTTCGGGGAGATATGGCAAATTGATGAGGAGCTGGTTGCAGAGGTCATAGGTCTTCAGAAGGAGGGTACTAAATTCTATAGAGACCGGAAGTATGTAGCCGAAGCGTTCAAAAACATCCCGAAATCGAAGGATGAGAAGGGCAAGCTTGTTAAGAAAGAAAACATCTCCTACTACATTCCCCAGCAGGTAAAGCTCTTTTGGCAAAAATTTTTAAGGGTTTTAATGGAGTTTCTCATTGTTGACGGTAGATTTACTAGAATCTATAACTATCACTTTTCAATTCTTAACCACTTCCGTCATGGAGCTAAAATTTCCTTGCCTTATTACTTAGCGTCCTCTTTGAATGAGAGTCTAGCTGATCATGCCAAAAATCCTAATTCTTACCCTATATCCCATCAGGGGCTCATATTGCTCATTTATGAATATATGAAGGATAAGGCTAGGGCTACCAAAGATGATCCCCTAATCACCAATGCACATATTTCTGAGAGTTGCAAAGACTCTGATTCAGATGAGGATTAGCCTAATGAACCTGCCCACAAAAAAAGGAGAGTTGATATAGATAATGTGGAAACAGAGGTGCACGGTGATGTGGAGGAGGAAAGGGAGAAGGATATTGAGACAAAAATGGAGAGTGAGAAGGATGAGAATGTTGATGAAAAGGAAGAAGGGGGAAACTCTGAAAACCCTCACTCTAGCCCTATGGGCTTAGATAGTAGGAATGTCGCTCTATCGAAGGAGGAAGAAAACCCTAACTCTGTGGGCACTAAGCAGGGTAGGGATTCTACGAATACAATTCTGAATACTGCCCGTAACTGTACTCTGGAATCCTTCAATTTCCAAAAATGGGTTGTTGACAACATTACCAGTATCCAAAGTAAACAGAGGGATCTGGAAAATAAGATAAATAATTTGATTAAGGATACAAATTCTAGGAAAAAGAATGAGGAGATGGAAACCAGTGAAGCCAAGGAGGAAGTAGAGATGGGGGATTGGCTGGAAAAAGACCTGATCAAAGGGGATCTGAAACATCTGGAGGATGTTATCATAATTTTGAAAGAACAGACTAAGGAGGATAAAGACGATATCAATACCCAAGTTGCCTGCACTGAGAAGGCTCTGAAAAGTTTCATGAACCACAGTCTTTAGGTCCTAAAAGTTTCATCACAGAATATGAATGTAGTAGTGGATCACTTGGAGAGGAAAAATCAGGATAAGAATTTGGTAATCATTGAAGACGTACCAACTTCCAGCTCCACTCATCAGATTTCCAAGCGAAGGACAAGGTAGAACACTACTGAGATGGAGACCAAATCGAAAGATATCCAGCTAAGACAGGAGAGCAATGATCTGAGGGAAGCAGCCAAGGCGATGATGCTTCTAGTTCAGAATGCTGAGGAGTCTTTAAAAGTATTCAATTGATATGTAATGCTAGCTTTGGGAGGCCAATTTCTTGTTGGCTCCTTGCTGTCTTTTTGTCCTAGCTGCTAGTTTTTGTGCTGGTCTTTTGCAGTTGTTTTGTCTTGTTTCTTTATTGCCTATCTTTCATAATGTAAGCGGGTTTCGGGTCCCTTAAAACCTATTTTTTCTTAATAAAAAACATCACCTATTTTACCATTTAGGAAATATTCATCAATTCCTAAAAAGGATCCCAACACATCCCCAATCTTAATATTTGCTTCCCTACTCCAATATTTTGTTGGTATTCCCACCAAACTCAACCATTTGAGTGATTTATTTATTTTGCTTTTCATTGGGTCAAATTTTGGATTCCAGCTTAATTTACTGAAACTGGTTCCTTTAAAGAAACTTGGGCTCCCATATAATATATCTTGTTTTAACTTCACATCTAAACATTCTATTAGAAAAAAATCATTTTGTAGGGGGCAGATGCTTACCTTTTTTAGGTATGTTTTTTTCCACCAATCCATGATCTCTTTTTCATTCCCCCCTTCTCCACTCCATTTGACGATCAATGCTAGTTCTTTCAATCTACTTACTATTGGGTTTGTTAGTTTTGATGGTATTACAAACAACTTATTGCTCATATTTTTCTTCCTATAGACTCCTTCCCGACTTTGGTTTATGATCCCATTTATTATTATTTGTCTCCCAATCTTTCTTTCATGTCCTTTTTTTGGAAACCTATATAAATCTCCTGTCAGGAATTGACTCTAGATATTAATAGACCTATTTTTTTCTCCACTACATTTTTCTAGAATTATGGGGATGATCCTTTTATCCATTAGGACCCTATTGTCCAATAAGTTTGAGTGTATCTGAAAGCTTTGTTTTCTTTTTCATTGAACCTTGCCAATAAGGATTTTGTTTGCTCCCATCACTAGAGAAAACCATGCCCCATTCCTTTTCCTTCCTTGATTATTCATTCCAAGATCTTCATCATTTTTTTTCTTCCCTTCAAGACCTCTATCCATCTTCTCCTAAGGGATTATTGTTGAAATATCCTCTTAGATTGGGGAGCCTAATGATTCTTTCTAGAATTTGTCTAGCTATATGCTCTATGTTTTCCATAAGCAAAAGACCCTTTGTTTCTGTGGTATTTTTCCCATAGATGAATAGTGGAATATGGTATTTTCTATCCAAAGATTGTCCATTCCCTCTGTTGCAATTGAAATCCATGGTTTCCAAAACAAAATTTTCCTATTGACGATTACAGAGCCAATTAACAAGGTTTTTAGTGAAACTCATAAGTTTTCCCATAGATGATTGGTGGATTATAAGGATGAAACATAATTAAATAATGCATTGTCAACACATAAGCTAAAACTCAGGGAATATATATGTAACAAGGTTTCTACAAAATATGAGTCTCTACTCCTAATACGGATGTAGAGAGTTATTTCATTGATGAAAAATATTGTAATAAACAAGTAGGTTATGTTTTTATTACTTCATTTGATGTCCATATGTGATGATCTTTGGTTAATTTGTTAATGAACATCTTACTACCTATCCCATTATATAGATTGGTTTGCACAATATAATTTTTTTAATAAAGATAGTGTATCTTAGTGATACCACAAACAATAAGATGATAGGGAATGAAAAATTCAATGCTCTATCATGATACCTACAATAACATCCAATGTGTCCACCATCTCAGGAAATAAATCCTCTCATCCTCCAACATACCCACTAAGTAATTATGTACCTACCAAACATAATATGGTTTCCCCTTTTTTAGGGTCTCAAATACCTGTTTTTCCAAGGGTGGTCACTTTGATGAGCCCAAAACTTAAGATAGGTCACCTAACATAGTCCCAAGAGACCCTCTAATCAAATATATGCAAAAAAAATTGGTGCTAAAAAATACTTGGAACTCAATTCAAGGGATAAACAAGATGGAAAAGATGCTAAGAGAGCAGAAAATTGTAATCAAGGTAGGAAATTCTAAGAGGGTGTATAATTCATGCCATATAAGGCATGATTAAGACAATCGAATCATCAGTAAAATGTCATGTTGACCTATGTAAATTTTAGGTTCTTATAATTTCAAAGTTTTATATGTGAGACCAAATATTTACAAAATCCTATGTCATGACAATGTAAACCATTGTACCATAGTTTTATTATAGAAAGTTATTACCAATTCAAGTCAATAAAGAAAGTTATATATTTTTAATACGACTATTATTGTGTAATTGATTTTTTGGTTTTCAATAGTGATGCAACCATAATCGGTAAAAACCCTCAAAAGAGTCAATCGACCTATGCAACAAGAGAGACACAACGAAAACAGTAAGAAAACATAACAAATTCACATAAATAGATCAAATTACAGCCTTAGAACTTCTGACAATCATTTGGCAATCTTCATATTATCATCAAAGAACATCTGGTAGTTAACCGGTTACATGCAGGCTTCAAGCCAAATACAATCCAACCAGGACTCTAAGAATCAACCGGATCACAACATGCGAATCTCAATCCTTATTCTCAGTTCTACTTCCTCTGCCTCTACAAATAATTATATAACATCATATTTATACCCATTGGAACATATCCGGGTCGACCTCAAAAGATTCCATTCACCAATGCAGGAAAATGAAACGTGTAATTAGATCGGCCCTAAGATTTAAGAAATATTTCCAGAAAATAACAACCACGTGATGCGATTTAGCAGGAAGGTCAGCCACATGCCAAAGAACATTGGACAAGACCCAAGATGGATCCACATGCCAAGAATCGAGCCGGTAATGAAGGAAAACCAACCAATAAGCACAAGAATTGTCCTGGGAACCCAAAAACAGCCAACCGGAAGTGATAACTGACCGAAGAAGAACCCAAATGAATTAGAAATATAGAATCAACCACATGAAACCGCCAGGAAAATGCAAACAATATCTACCACAAAGAAAAAGCAACTACTGGCACATACCGGTAAGAATACCGAAACTGCACAAAGGACTAAACAAGATCAAAACTAAAAGGAAATGTTTTTTTGGTTGATGCAAGATTGCTCATCGACCGGGGATGCTTCTGCATCAAATAGTGAGGCTATGAATCCCAATTGACCATGGCTACATGGATAGGGTTTCTCAGTACAATTTATTTCAAGTTGTCATGGTCTTATAGTTCCATCTACACAAACTTGAAATTTTGAGATTTGGTTATACTTCTTGTAAGAAACATACTAGATGGCAAATATGTCTATTCATAGTTGGGCCTAAAAGCATATCAAAACTTCTAAGGCCCCATTTGTGTACCCAAATATATGTTGTATTATTTATTTGTATATATTGAATGTTATATGTAATTAAGGTAAACTTTAAGAATGGCATGATTTAGGCTAGTTATTGTACTTAAAAATACTCTTTGATTTTAACCTTATTAAATAGCCTAAGGTATAATTAGTTGATGGAAGGACTGACTTTATAAACTTGAGTGAATATGTGAAGACACGATGGACAAATGTGTAAAAATGACACTTGTACCTATAGAATTTAAATTAGATATCAAGAAACAAATTGTTCACTAATAAGAGCTCCTACATAACCAAAATCATTTGGAGTATTCTTGCTATGCTATACCCATGTGGATGCCTATGAATATATTAGACCAACGATGATAACCTTGTGCTAATTTTTATGGTTAGTCATGGTAATCATCACCAAATCACACAAAATATCAACTCCTACGTGCAATATACACCTCACATTACTAGATAATTCAAAAATAATATTCTCCATCCACTTGCACTATACACTGTTGGTATTTTGGTATGGTTTTATCATTGATGTCAACACCTACTAAACACTTATCAACTCTGGCACTTTGGAGAATCAGCAACATTCACCGGCAAGCAAATGACTTATGAACAGTCACCGGTATCTAGTACACCGGCAGGATATAATGATCACCGGCACTTGGAAGGGCATGGAAAACACTTGGTTATGTTGAAGACATCGTGTGGACACCTTGTCTTGGAGTTTTGTTTATTGGCATATTTCTCCATCCACTTGCACTATACACTGTTGGTATTTTGGTATGGTTTTATCATTGATGTCAACACCTACTAAACACTTATCAACTCTGGCACTTTGGAGAATCAGCAACATTCACCGGCAAGCAAATGACTTATGAACAGTCACCGGTATCTAGTACACCGGCAGGATATAATGATCACCAGCACTTGAAAGGGCATGGAAAACACTTGGTTATGTTGAAGACATCGTGTGGACACCTTGTCTTGGAGTTTTGTTTATTGGCATATTCGTATTTATATATTTGTTGTTACCAGCAAATAGGTCCAGGTTACACCGGTAGGTTTATCTTTTCCAGATCAGCATGGAATGGTATGAAGATGACTTATTATTGTTGTAAATGCATTAAGTCGGCATGGTGAATCGATTATTGCATCGGGTATTAATTGATTTGTAAATTTATTTTATTATTTTATCCTTTAGAGCCGACCTACTAAAATTGGTCTTAGGGTATGGTATAAATGTAAGATCTTATTTGTAAGATCGGATGTGGAATATGAAAAAGGATTATGTGAAGATATATGCGAGAATAAGCAAAGCTATACACGCAGACATCTTTTGAAGGTTGAAGGAGGGTTTTTGTGAAGACAATCAGAACTACACCGGTACTGAATCCAACATATGAAGATGCTATTTTGAGCAGTACATTCTTATTGGATTTAACCATCCAGTTGTAGTCAGTGTGACTCCTATTTTGTGATTGAGCAGTGAGCTCTAGGCACTTGGCCTTTCTGCATGTGCAGACCCCATTTGTATACACTTACTATCTACAGTAGTATCATCTGATTGTGGGTAAGGTTTCCCATAGTGGTTTTTCCCCTTACAGGGTTTCCACGTACAAATATTGGTGTTATGTGTTGTGGATGACTTTGTCTTTTTGTTTCATGCATTAATCCTTACCGGTATTGCAATTAACTGTTAAAACTGTCTACCAACATATTAGACTGGTTTACCAATATTAAACATCAAGTTGGTCAAGTTGTTTTTGGTTTGAATTTGTTAGACAACTTATTCACCACCCCCCCCCCCCTCTCAGTTGTCTCCAGGACCTAACAATTGGTATCAGAGCCTAGTTCTCTTTTGCAGAAGTTTAATAGCTTGAGGAGATCCAATGTCTACTAACTATTTCAGGAAGGACAGTCCTAAACTTGATGGAACCAACTATGGCATATGGAAGATCAGAATGGAGACACATTTAAATTTCATTGGAAAGGACATCTGGGATGTTACAAAGAATGGTTATACTGCTCCTACTCTTGGTCATCCTAATCCACCTACCTTGCGAAAAGATGAGGAAAATGATTGCAAAGCAAGAGAAGCACTTTTGAGCACATTAACAAATCAACAAATCATGGGACTATCAGATAGGTCTACTGCTAAAGCTATTTGGGATCGTTTGGAAACATTGAATGAAGGAGATTCCACAGTCAAAATTTCAAAACTTGAAAGCTTCCGGGTCAAGTATGAACATCTAAAAATGGAAGAAGATGAAAGGATTTCTGCTTTTATGGAAAGAGTAAATGAAATTGTTTGGGGTATTAAATGTTGTGGAGGAACCTTAAGTGAGGATGCAATTGTTTCAAAAGTTTTAAGAGGATTGCCACCGGCATATAAAATGAAAGTCACTTCTATAAATGAGTTAAGAACAATGCCTAGTACATCAGTAACTAGGGATACATTGATTGGAAAACTTTCAGCTTTTGAAATTGAGGAATTTGGTCATGTTGCTACTATAAAGACAAACTTAGCCTTTAAAGCATCAACATCATCTGCACCATCATTTGACAAATCAGATTGGAAAGCCTTTTATGCAAGAGAACTTGAAGAAAGCAAGAAAGAAAATGAAGAACTTGAAGCACTATTTGCAAGGAAAATGCCTAAAGGTCCAGTTGGAAGTAAGTATGAAGGTAAAGCACCCTTTAAATGTTTTAACTACAATAAGATTGGTCATATGGCTTCAAGATGCCCTGATAGACATGCTAGACTAAGAGAAGAAGCTAGAAGAACATACAAGCCTAACCTTGAATATCAGAGATACAAATTTAAGAAGAATAAAGACAAATCTTGTTATCTTGTTGATGAAGGAGTGACTGATGATTCTGATGAGGATCCGACAGACAATGGATGGGTTTTTGTTGCTATAACAGAAGATCAACTAGCACCTACTGCTCAATTGGTAGAACAAGCCTTGGCAGCTAAAGTTGAAGATAAGGATGAGTGGATCATTGATTCGGGATGCTCACATAATATGACAGGAGATAAAGGTAAATTCTTGAACTTTCAAGAACACAATGGAGGCTTAGTGAGATTTGGAGATGATAAAGCTTGTTTGATCAAAGGTAAGGGTACAATATCTCTTGATGGTAAGCATAACACTAAAAATGTTTACTATGGTGAAGGTTTAAAGCATAATCTTTTGAGTGTTGGTCAATTGGTTGAGAAAGGATTTCAATTACAATTCAAAAATGGAAAATGCAAAATCATGAATAGAACTGGTTTGAAAATTGCAACCCGTAATCAAACTAGAGGTAATATCTTTCATTTGAACAACAGTGAAAAGACATGCTTGATTGCACATATTAATGAAAGTTGGCTATGGCATAAGAGACTCTATCATGTAAATTTTGATTGCATGGTGAAAATCAGTACTAGTAAGGTAGTTAGAGATTTACCTAAAATTGTCAAACCTCACAATACAGTATGTAAGGAATGTCAATTTGGAAAACAAGTTAGAGCTACTTTCAAAAGTATTCCAAAAAAATCCAATAATGCTCTTGACTTAATTCATACTGATTTATGTGGTCCAGCTAGAACTAGAAGTCTACAAGGTGATAGATATTTCATGCTAATCATTGATGACTATTCTAGAATGTGTTGGGTTACTTTTCTCAAAGAAAAATCAGAAGCACTTGGAAAGTTCAAACTATTCAAAGCTATGGTAGAAAATGAAACTGGTAAGAAAATCAAATGTCTGAAATCAGATCAAGGAGGTGAATTTACATCTAAGGAATTTAATACATTCTGTAAAGTGAATGCAATCAGAAGATAGCTGTCATCACCTTGGACACCACAGCAGAATGGAGTTGTTGAAAGGAAAAATAGAACTATCTTGGATGTAGCAAGAAGTATGTTATCAGAAGAAAAGCTACCACATGTATATTGGAGAGAAGCAATAAGTACATCGGTCTATACATTCAACAAAGTTCACATCAAAGGTGAAACCTGTAAGACCCCTCATGAACTATGGTTTGGTATTACTCCTACTCTTAAATATTTCAGAATTTTTGGAAGTAAATGCTATATCAGAAGAGATGAGTATATTGGCGAATTTGATTCTAGAAGTGATGAAGGAATATTTCTTGGTTATTTATCTAAGAGTAAGGCATATAGATGTTTTAACAAAAGATTGCAGAAAATTGTTGAAAGTACAAGTGTGAAGATTGATAAACAATTCAGAAGAACTTCAAGGTATATAGACTCTGAACTGGCAACATAAATTTTGACAAATGAACCTACACTAAACCCACCGGTACAGAATGAAGATCCAGTTACCCCGGTATCATCTGAAAATTCCACAGTAACTGAGGAACAACAGCAAACAAAGACACCTCGGTATGTAAGACTGAATCATTCTGAAGATCAGATAATTGGAAACAAGTATAAAGGAGTTATGACAAGAGGAAGATTGGAAAATGAAGAGGTATGTCTTATTTCTCAAATTGAACCATCATCAGTTAATGAGGCATGTGAAGATAAATATTGGATAAAAGCTATGGAAGAAGAATTAGAACAAATTGAGAAGAATAACACTTGGACATTAGTTCCCCGGCCTAAAGATAAAAATGTGATTGGAACCAAATGGGTATTCAGAAACAAACTTAATAAAGATGGCAAGGTAATCAGAAATAAAGCAAGACTAGTGTGTAAGGGATATTCTCAGAAAGAAGGAATTGATTATAATGAAACCTTTGCACCAGTAGCTAGAATTGAGGTAGTTAGATTATTTTTGGCTTTTACAGCACATAAGAACTACCAATTATATCAAATGGATATTAAATGTGCATTTCTGAATGGAGATCTTGAAGAAGAAGTTTACATTGAACAACCTGATGGATTTTCCTTGAAAGAAAACAAAGATATGATTTGTAGGTTAAGGAAAGCATTGTATGGGTTGAAGCAAGCTCCAAGAGCTTGGTATGCAAGATTGGATAAGTATCTTTTGAAGATTGTTTTTTATAAAGGTAATGTAGACAACAACTTATATTATAAAGTGACTAATGATGACATCTTGGTTATAGAAGTTTTTGTTGATGATATAATCTTTGGAGGAGAAGATGGATTATGTAAAGAATTTTGTATTAAAATGCGGCAAGAATTTGAAATGTCTATGATTGGAGAAATAAAATTCTTTTTAGGATTGCAAATTTCTCAGACTGATAAAGGAATATTCTTGAGTTAATCCAAGTACTTAAAAGAGTTACTAAAGAAATTTGGGATGGAGAACTCTAAACCGGTAAGCACACCTATGACTACAAATGACAAATTATCACTAAGGGATGAATCTACACCTGTTAATCCAACTAGATACAAATCTATGATAGGAGGTTTACTATATTTGACACAAACCAGACCTGATATTATGAATGTAGTATGTATTGTTTCAAGATTTCAGAGTAATCCTAGAGAAAATCATGAATCAACAGTAAAAAGGATTTTCCGATACTTACAAAGCACTACAGATCTTAGATTATGGTATCCTAGAGATGAAAACTTTGAATTATGTGCATACATAGATGCAAATTGGGCAGGAGATTTTGATGATAGAAAAAGCACCACCGGTGGAGCATTCTTTCTTGGAAGTAGACTAGTTTCTTGGTTGAGTAAAAAAAAAGTTGTACATCTTTATCAATAGCAGAATCGGAATATGTTGCAGCAACAACTAACTAGACACAGGTATTATGGCTTAAGCAAATGTTGAAGGACATAAAGGTAAAATGCAAGGAACCTATTACTATCTATTGTGATAACACTACAACAATTGATATATTTAAGAATCCGGTATTACATTATAAAACCAAACATGTTTCTATCAAACTGAATTTTCTAAGGGAACATGTCGAAGCAAAAGAGATAAAACTAGTTTATGTGAATACTAAAGAGCAGATTGCAGATATTTTCACTAAACCTCTACCTAAGGAGACTTTTTAATATCTCAGAGACCAGCTTGGGGTCATACCCCCACTGGTAGAGACTTAGGAAGTTGATTATTGTCATCAACCAGCATAATTAATAGAGAAATCTTTTATTCCGGCTATGATGAGGAAGCTACTTCTCAGGGGGAGTAGTTGGTATACTGAATTGGTTGGTATTTGTTTTACTTTGGCATTTGATGTCAAAGGGGGAGAGATTGGTATGGAAAAACACAAGGAAAACACATGTTGCTCCCAGGGGGAGAGATTGTTATTTGGGAGAGATTATTACTCTCTGTTTCAGTATTTTGATTTCTGGTTATGATCTCTTTTTGGGAGATTGTTGGTTTTTGGTATTTGGCATTTCTGTTTTGGCACTTTGATGGTTTTTCCATCTTTTGTTGCCATCAATGCCAAAGGGGGAGATTGTTGGTATTTTGGTATGGTTTTGTAATTGATGTCAACACCTACTAAACACTTATCAACTCTGGCACTTTGGAGAATCAATAACATTCACTGGCAAGCAAATGACTTATGAACAGTCACTAGTATCTAGTACACCAACATGATATAATGATCACCGGCACTTGGAAGGGCATGGAAAACACTTGGTTATGTTGAAGACATCGTGTGGACAGCTTGTCTTGGAGTTTTGTTAATTGACATATTCATATTTACATATTTGTTGTTACCGGCAAATAGGTCCAGGTTACACCGGTAGGTTTATCTTTTCCAGATCAACATGGCACGCTATGAAGATGACTTATTATTGTTGTAAATGCATTAAGCCAACATAGTGAATCGGTTATTGCATCGGATATTAATTGATTTGTAAATTTATTTTATTATTTTATCCTTTAGAGCCGACCTACTAAAATT
Organism: Cryptomeria japonica; assembly: GCF_030272615.1. Classification (NCBI taxonomy): domain Eukaryota; kingdom Viridiplantae; phylum Streptophyta; class Pinopsida; order Cupressales; family Cupressaceae; genus Cryptomeria; species Cryptomeria japonica. The sequence continues at coordinate 211,761,853 of NC_081407.1, forward strand.
GGTCTTAGGGTATGGTATAAATGTAAGATCTTATTTGTAAGATTGGATGTGGAATGCGAAAAAGGATTATGTGAAGATATATGTGAGAATAAGAAGAGCTATACATGCAGACATCATTTGAAGGTTGAAGGAGGGTTTTTGTGAAGACAACCAGAACTACACCTGTACTGAATCCAGCATATGAAGATGCTATTTTGAGCAGTACATTCTTATTGGATTTAACCATCCAATTGTAGTCAGTGTGACTCCTATTTTGTGATTGAGCAGTGAGCTCTAGGCATTTGGCCTTTCTGCATGTGCAGACCCTATTTGTATACACTTACTATCTGCAGTAGTATCATCTTATTGTAGGTAAGGTTTCCCACTGTGGTTTTTCCCCTTACAGGGTTTCCACGTACAAATATTGGTGTTATGTGTTGTGGACGACTTTGTCTTTTTGTTTCATGCATTAATCCCTACCTGTATTGCAATTAACTGTTAAAACTGTCTACCGGCATATTAGACTGGTTTACCGGTATTAAGCATTAAGTTGGTCAAGTTGTTTTTGGTTTGAATTTGTTAGACAACTGATTCACCCCCCTCCCCCCCCCCCCCCTCTTAGTTGTCTCTGGGACCTAACATACACAATATCAACCTCACATAACTAGAGAATTCATTCAATAATATAGTCCACCCCACACCATACACTATTTATAATTGCTTCACAAAGCATAAATTTTCTTATTTGGATTTGCTACGAGCTAAATAAATTAAATAAGAGATACTATTATTTAATTATTAATGCTATTTTATGGATAAGGTTTTTTTCATTTTTATAATAGATCACAAAATGATCTATAATATAAATCCTGAAATATATGTATACTTTCAAACACGATTATAAACTATTAAAGTATAATTTTCCTTAATATTATTTCTAATAAACATGAATTTGAACCTAAATTTATTGAAATGTAAATATTATGTAAAGTAAATTTTAACATATTTTGGACAAACAACTAAAATTTTATGAAAAATTATAATAATTCCATCTATTGAATCGATCAATGATTATCCTATCAAGAAGAAGACCAAAAAATATCTAGCATCTAAACAACCAATATATGGCATTCGTCTAGCACTTCCAAGAATGGATGGGCCAGGCAGAACCAAACAAACATGGATTGCGTACGATGCTGGCATTACCATTCAAAATAAGTGACCCAAACAAAAAGTTTGGATTGCGTTGTATGACGGGAATTAAAATAACTACAGCTGGAACTGGAGGGGCCGAACTGGAGAGGAAACGTAATCCTAAAGCAAGTCATCAGCTCGACAATGGCAAAGCGTGCATTTTCTATTCTAGTGTCTTTTTTATTACTTGTTTGTGTGTAGGCAGAAAACAGTAAGGTTGGGAGAGTAAACCTTGCATCATTCAAATGGAAAGATTCAAAGGATAACAAGAACTGCTCTGCGCTGGAATTGGGAAAATCAAGTTTGACTGTGATGCACATTCAGGGCAAGTGTTCTCCTTACCGCTTACCCAATTCAACATGGTGGAGGGCAATATCCGAGTCAATCAAAGGCGACAACCAGCGCTACAGAGCAATGATGAAAGGGGGATGGAGCGTCGGCAAGAGTACCGTTATTCCCCAAGAGGACACGGACCTTCCTTTGGCCTCGGGACAGGCCATCAACACGGGAAACTACATTACCAAGCTCGGTTTTGGCACGCCTGCGCAGATCTCTTACACTGTCCTCGATACCGACAGCATCATCGCCTGGATTACCTACAACCCCTGCTCCAGTTGCTCAAGTGGGCTTCAATTGTTCGAGACATCCAAGTCATCTACGTATAAATACTTCACCTATGCTTCTCAAGAGTGTCAGTCTGTAGGCTTGTGTAAGAATACTAGCAACGATGTCAACTGTAGCTTTGGTCAGATCTACGGCGACCAATCAGAGGTGGACGGGCTCTCAGCCAGTGGAGGATTTTGTATTCGGATGTGCGAACGCGGTGAGCGGACTCATCCAGCGCTTATCGGTGCCCGGTTTGGTTGGGTTTGGGAGGGATGCTCTCTCCTTCGTTTCTCAAAAGGCCACGTTATATGACAGTACGTTCTCTTATTGCCTTCCCTCCCTCTTCTCCTCTGCTTTCATGGGGTCTCTCCTGCTGGGAAAAGGGGCTCTTTCTGCTACGGGCTTGCAGTTCACGCCCCTCTTGTCCAACGCTAGGTACCCTTACTTCTATTATGTGGGGTTAAATGGAATCTCTGTTGGAGAAGAGCTTGTTTCCATCCCAGAGGGGACCTTCACCTTGGATCAGGCGACAGGAAAAGTGAGTATCATAGACTCGGGAACAATCATCACTCGGTTGGTGGAGCCCGCTTACAACGCCATGCGAGATTCCTTCCGCCGTCAGCTCTCTAATCTGAGTTTGGCTAGTCCCTCATCGCTTTTTGATACATGCTACAACAAACCGTCAGGCGAGGTGGAGTTTCCTCTCATCACGTTGCATTTTGACGATAGCCTGGACTTCACTCTACCCCTGGATAACATTTTATACCCTGGGAATGAGGACGGCTTTGTGTTATGCCTTGCTTTGTCTCTTCCTCCGGGCGGGGGAGGCGCTGTATTTTCCATAATAGTCAGCAGCAAAATTTTCGAATTGTGCACAATGTCACGGGGTCTAGACTTGGAATTGCTCGCGAGAACTGCGATGGTTAGTAGTCTGTTCATCGTATTATCACCTAAAATACCTTAACCAACATCGACTCTGCTTCACTATAATACCTGAATAATGTTGTATGATACTGTTGTAATAAGCAGAGTCGCATTTTCCTCCGTTCATAACTACCGTCAAATTTATCTAAGAGGTGCATTCGATGCCTATAATTAGCGGAGGGGTTAGGGTTCAATTATTGTGATAGAATTTGTGGTTATTATAATATCTGATCATATATTTATATTATATATTGTAAATAATCAGTTTATATGTAAATTCAAAAATAATTAAATGTTGGTCAAGATAAATAATTAAATGTTGGTCAAGATGGACTTATATTTGATACCAAGATATCTTTGATACCATGTTAGAATTTGCACAGAGTTAATTTGTAGACCATCCTTCACAACAAAGAGAGAACCTGTAATAGAGATGATATTTCACCAATCAATGAATTGCATTGAGATGAGAGGTGAAAAATAATGTACAATAGCCTTTCTTATAAAGGCAAGAGTGGAGGAGAAAAGAGCACAAGATATGGACGTGTCTCAATCTCAAAGGAGAGTTGGATTAAAACTAGTCCCAACTACCCAATTAAATTCTAGTTACCTAAATGAAACTTAAGTAAATGTAAATAGGCCAAACTATTTACTCCAATAGAAAATAGATTTTGGGCAGTACAACTTTTGTTCATGTTGCATCTTCAAATTTTGCATATAACTATCTTCAATTTCACATCCCATTAGCCCCATTTTTAAACTCAGCAAATTCTAAACCTTGTGTCCAAATCATTGTGTAGATTGATTTTAGGTTAAAAAGGTCCTTGATTACCCTAACATACGTAGTCACTTGCCATTTCAAAGTGGGGTCATCAATGCTCTCAGTCAAAATCCTAGAAATAGTCATCCAAGTTGTTGAGATTTACAAAAATAATTAAATCTTGAAAATGATAAAAGTTTGTGCAAAATCCTTTTATGGAGACATTCTTGGTAGTATTTCAACCAATATGGAAAAAAATTAGATCAAGGCACCTTTCAATTTGAGAGATTTACAAAAATAATTAAGTCATAAAACCTAAATCAAAGGTTTTGTTCACTTTAAATGAAATTGGCTTTAAGGTTTTAGTCCCAGTGGTATTATGAACAATGTGACATTTTTTTGTGATTAAATGTTGACCTAAGAAAAAGTTGTGCATGTTTTCTCCTTCACTATAATCACAAGATTAATGGACAAATTTAATGAACTTTAAATTTTAGGGATGAGCTTGTGAAATTGGATAGTTTGAGAAGTCTTGAAACCTAATTTTCAAGAAGTTAAAAAGTTTTAAGACTCTTGAAGTTGATGATGTAAATTTCCAACTCCTCGAGAGTCAATGATAAAGAGAAGCCTAATTTAATCATTGGATTAATACAAGTTCATAGCCTCCTTTGGAATGTTGATATAAAATTAATGAAATCATATGATTATTTTTCTTAACAAGTTGTAAGTTTAAAAGTTTTAAAAGTTATGAGTTGTGCTTCAGACTCTGATGGAGCCTTGGCAATAACTTATTTTCTTAACTTCAAAAATTATAAATTTGTAAAGAGCTATTCAAGACTGGTGGCAAATAAAAAATGCATACTCATCAGCACTTTCAATTAAGTTAGTAAGTATTTTTGGAACACTGATGTAACTTAACAACTCTATCCAAAAGGCAAATGAAGAGGAAAAGTTGCTTGCTCGGTTTAAAGATTGTCAACACTTTTACAATAACTTCATTTAAAACGGCAATGGCAAGAGTAGATGAAAAGTCATTGGGATCTATAAATAAGTTATTAACTTCGTATATAATAAACATTGTGTGTTCGTTGTTGTTAGGAATTACTTATCTAGTTATATAGTAGTTATCGAATTTAGTTTCTAAAAAACCTATGGGTGATCCCATAATACTGGGTTACACTTTTTGGCCAAACTTGACACTAAAATCAGCATTTTGCATCAAATTTTTACTTTCTAAAACCTATAGCAGCTAAACCTTTGAGCATTTGAAGATGAAGTAAACTACTAATTTGTGACATTTTTAATAAAGATTTTAAATATATATATTTTTTAATAATTAAAAATTAATTGTCCATATTGTTATGTAACTTTTAATAACTCAATATTTACAGTAATCAACATTTTTCAGAAGTGGCATTTATTTGGTAATGCATAACATTTTTTATAGAAAGAAGGGAATTCTAATTTTTTAAATATAGAATTATCACACCAATATCTAGTGAATGGATATTTTTACATAATTTTGGATACATATATATTTTTTTAGTTAATTTTTGAAGACAAAGTAATTATAATTTGGACAGAGGTGTATTTCGTAATGCATAATTTTTTTTGTATGCATTTGAATTAACTTCTTCTTTTTGTGTTGAATTGATGATATGGGAAAAGATGTTTTTTTACAAAAAAAGTTCTCTATTTTTCAATATTTCCACGTGTGAAACACAATCCTTAATGTTTGATGAAAAACCTACATTCATAAGAAATAAAACATAAATATATCAATGAAATTAAATATATTAAAAATTACTATTTGGAAAGCTTATAATAAAGACTAAATACTCAAGAAAACAAAATTCTAATTGAATTCATTTGACCCCCAAAAGCTAATGTAAAAGTAGTTTTTTATCAGCATTTTGATAAGTGCAAAGGAGACTCCATTACAAGTATGATTTACAAGTAGAGAGATCTTTTATCCAGGATTTTTTTATCTAATAGCCTTTGATCTAACTCTCTTTAATAAATCACTTCAAATGGGACCTATTAAAGCTTAAATCATTATATTCTCTAAAAAATGTATAATTTTAGCAAAAATCAAGACGTACCAAAAAGTACCCAGTATTGTGGGATCACCCCTATATAAATAATTCTTCTATCTTCATAATCAACAAAATGATTTTTGAAGAGTTTATTCTTGATATTTTGTATCAATGATCTATAGATCATCATAACAATTGATTTGTTTTCAGTTCTTTTCTTTTGTGTAATAGTTTAGTACCAACAAAGCATAGTACAGAAATAAATCTTGTTTTTTTTCCGATTGCGGTACATTGAAATTGCAGATGATATTAGAGTATGTTCAACATGATGTTGCGAAGCAAAGAGAAAAGTGAACATTGTCAATAAAACAAAAAATGTCTAAAGCTATTTCTATTGTTAAATTTTGCAAAAGGCTCTCTTGTTCTCTGACCTGGTAAATCTTGTGACTAGTACGCTCGTAAGAACAAAATTGTTACAAATTGTCTTCCTTGTGGTAATATTATTTGTAAATAAGCTTGAGAAGGTCATTGCAACCTTTATGATGTTCTTGTGTTATGTGAAGGCATCTATTATAGTTTGGAAAAAGCCAATCAAAAATCTCTAAGAGTGAAAATAATTCAAGAATGAGATGCATTGTTTTAATGGGTGCATCATAGAAGTATTATAAGAATACTTGGATTTTTATTTGATTAATGTTGGTATATGAATATTATATCAAATGGAACTCTCAAAGAAAGTATCCATGGTCAAATCGGTATACATCTCATCTGGTGAAAAATAATTATTCTATCACTGGACATGCACATAATACGCGATGAATAAGAGGATGCATATCGATAGACTAACATCTAAAACCATTGGTGATAACAATGACATTGACAAAATTATCCGATGTGCAAATTCCATTAAAAAAGTATGCATTGGCTATCTTATCAAGATTGGAAACTACACTCATAGAGTCGATTCAAGATTGGCAACTCATCTTTTAGCACGAAGATAGAAGGAATGGACTTACTGACACTTTAATTCCAGTTGTTAATATCCTATTGAATACCGATTAAAACTATTATCGAATCTTTTACAGAAGTTGGTAGTCTGTTCCGTATCACTGATTGGGAGTAAAGTACGAGTTGATCAATCTATGCCTGGTGTTGATTAAGGAAGGTTGTGGATAACTTTCGAGAAGTCAAATGAAGTTGTTATTATAACTACTTAGATTGCAGGGCATACACAAAATGGGTTTATTTAAATCTCTTTAGAAAATTTCGAGCAAATGCATTTGGTAGGTGTAAAGCCAAAGAACCTGTACAAGCAACTTATAATCCACACTAAATGGGAACCTCAAAATAGAGTTGATCTTGATCCTCATGGTTCACCTTTTGTTTTTTCTGGATTTAACAGCTCTGTCAGTTGTGGATGGAGGGATGTTAATGTGCATAACAAAAATAATGTTTTTGTTGGAACATGTTGAAGTTACAAATGCCCTGCTAGACACACATGTAGGCAAAGCACCTGAATTATTTGACAAAATTCTTCATAGAAATGTCATCTCATGGGATGCAATGTAGTTCTGAATCGACTTCGGCACCAAAAATCGGGATCAAGGTACATAAAAACTTAAGTGGGCTTTGCGAGGCAATACATTTGAACACATGTTGAAAGTGACCACAATGCTTGGAGTGGCAGATAAGTCAATGCAAGAGGTCGCTATAGCACAAGTATTGCAGAAGGATGACATGGTTCAAAATAAATTCACCAATTACAACACGAAGTCGAAATTCAAGTCACTCGGTATTTTTGCTAACAATAGAAGCCCATTATGTTACAAGATTTTATAGAGGGTCTATTTCTTCCTACAATGGAAATATTATAAACCAGAGCATTCCAACACCTTCAAATGTATTTGCATAGGTAGTGTAAATTTAAATACTTTGATAACATTTATTCTGTCTCAAGATTTACACTAGAATGATCTATCAAAAATAAGAACTTGGTTAAAGAGAGCCTTTGAAAATATGCAAAAGTATCAACTTTTGACATCATAGAGGTGGCACTACAATGGAGATGTATATTCTTATGGGTTAGTCAGTCTAACAAGAGGCCTCATCTATAACAAGTACTTATAATTCTAAAATACATTAGTCAAGTTGATGCACGAGTTTTCATTTGAAAGCGGTTCCCTTGAGCATGATAAATTGTAAAAAAATAAAAATAGATGAGTTACCAAAGAGCATAGTGAATGATGAGTTGTCAATGGTTTTAAAGAATTCATTTTCATTTGAACAACCATCTAGTTTGGATCTTCAATATGAGAACTTGTGGGATGATGAGGCTTTGATTGAACAATATTTAATTTTAAATACTTTATTCATTTTCCACTATTTACGAGTTCTCACTATGCCATGAAGAGTACAAGATAGGCAATGCTTAATGTAAAGAACATTTTTGAAAGGTCTCAAAGGTAATGGAGATGGAAAAAGGCCTCGTAAAAACTAATAACTTGGTTTTTTCTTTGAAGTTATAGATTTAAAGTTGCTCTTTTGTAAAAGTGACTATGTCACTTAATTTAACTAAAAGTTAGAAATGAGGCTTGTTTCTAGAAAAACGATGTAAATTCTAACCCAATAAGGATTATTATTTTCAAATCCATTGTATTTTAAAAACAAAACAAGGAGGTAGTTATAAAGTGGTTGATGAGTAGTTATGAGGAAGTTATTGAAGAAGGCCTATAAATATAAGTTATTCCATATTGTAAAGGAGACTTTAACAAAGGGAGAAAAAAAAAATTGAACATTTTGGAGAGAATTTTAATGATATTTGGTTTGACAATATGTATAAAATGGTTTTGGAATTGTATATTTTAAAAGATTATGAAGAATACATTTTGGTTCTAATGTTCTAAATGTATTCCCATGTTATTATTTTTTATTTCTTGTATGATAAATCAATTATCCCTCTATGTAATTTGTGCAAACCATTGATAATATATGCAATTGATGTAATAAAACACACTCATAGCTTGGTGTTGGCTAGTCGGTCAGCACCTCCTTCAGGATTCGTGACATGGCTTAACCGCCTCACGTGGATCAAGGTAAGTCTAGTGTTTGTGGTGTTCGTTGATAGCTCGATCTTTTGGCGTAACAACAAACATACCGACAATCGGTATCAGGGCCTTGGGTCATAGGTTCGAATCCCTAGAGGTCACCCTGTGGTCTCCTTAAAAGAAGTTCGCGGAATCCTTAGTCTCGGTGCTAAGGGGGGGATTGTTGGCTAGTCAGTCAACACCTCCTTTGGGATTCATGATTTGGCTTAAATGCCTCCCATGGATCTAGGTAAGTCTGGTGTTTGTGGTGTTCATTGATAGCTTGAGCTTTTGGCGTAACGACAAACATACCAACACTTGGTATCTTTGTGTGAATGTGTTGAACTAGCATATCTCTTCCTATGTTGAGATTCGTCATCCTTCTTTCATCATCATTGCACATCATAAAATATCTTGTGATTAAAGCCCACTTTGTAATTTTTATCAATTGTGAAATCATATTTGGTATTCGTATGTCCATCTTTGGGGTATTTGAACTTAATAAGCTTTCTTTAATTTAGTTTTTTCATTTCTCCTTTTTGTAACTTCTTGTTAAAAGTACACAAAAATCTTAAATATCTCCATCATACAAGGGAGTTGCCCCTCTCAAACATAGAGAAAGATTGTGATTTCATTGCAGTCTCTCCAATAATTGGGACATTTGTCATTTCCCATTAGATAAGTCAAATTGAAATGTATAATGAAAAAATTGTTTACCACCACATCCAAGATCAGTCCTTCCTAATTTCATAAAAAAGTGGCCACTTAAGGCCCCCTTTTGGTTTCCCATCTTTGTGCACTTACCCTTTATCTATCTAGGTAGTTTTATTCTCGAATATTTATATAAGAAGATGAACCTCTTTGTAATAATCATCTAATTATTGAATAGAACATTAAATTAGTGTAATTTTGTTTACTTCTGGTTTGATTGTGTGTGTCATAATAAAAACCAAAAGTGAACAAAATTACTATTATGGATTGTGGAAAACTAATATATTTAATAAAATAAGTGTGTTTTATTATTTTTTCCAATAATTGAACACCCGAGACTTACATAGAATAAGCTTTGGTTGAAAGCAACACATAAGAAAACATCACATGTTAAATTGCCTTCTAGATCACTTATGCTTCATTAGGAAGCATTACCCTCAATGATGAATGTTTTGGGGTAGAGTGTAGAAAATTCAAAATAGTATTTGACCATCATTTACTAATCTCAACTTGAAGGATTTTTTAAGATAAATACTAATGAAAACTAAAATTTTGGTTTTTTGGGATAACATTTATCACATACTTCCCACAAGATTTAAATTCAAAATAATGTAAATTCACAATCACTTCTACCACAACAATGGTAATTGATGGAATGAGATCATGCACATTCTAGATGTTTGTGGGAAGATTGCTTGTGGTGTTTAAGAAGTTATTTTATTGTAGATGTTGTCATATGAGTTGTGGTTGTGCAAAACAATTCTCCAATGCAATCAATACCAACATTCTTAGGTCTTACTTGATGAAAGTTTTTGATGCCTGGGTAATTTTTTTAGTAGTGTTGATCATTATAACCCATTTTCCTGAATAACTATATATTAATTCATGTATAATGTTATTGAAAATTACCAAATTAATATGGTGAATGATTAAAATATTACTAAAAAACCTATCATATTTTCTTCTATTGTTGTTAATCTTGATTCGATATGCAAAAGATTATTTGTAAATATTCAAATTCTTGCTACAATATGGCCTATTGAAGCAGTCACTGGTGAGGAGGGACCTCAAGGAGATCAGTCTAGACCAGTCAACAAGAGTAAACACAATGGAAACACACAGATATGATGGAGGCAATGTAGAACAGACCTAGTTTTATTGCATGAAATTTGATTACATCCAACTGGTAACAACTGGGATACAACATATCGGCACACAAGCCTAGTAAAATAGGTCATAATCGGGACCTTAAATCGAAAGATCTATCTTCTAGGCACAATCTATCTATCTGATACTCTGATTGATTCTAATTGATTACATTCTAAAGCATGCTTACAAATATATATATATATATATATATCGGTCCAAAGGATCAAAACCCAAAGAACAAGACCTAACGTGCGAAAATGAATAAGGTCGACCTTGGCCAAGAGATTCCTCTAAAAAAATCCAAAGAATGAAATGAAGAAGGTTGGCCACACGCCAAGAAACATCAAGATCAACGCTCAAGGCTCCGCAAGCTTTGAAATGGGTTCTGGTAGATCACCGAAATAGGTCTCAGGTAACCGGTAACAAGAAATTGTCATGGAAACTGGTAGTGATATCTTGTTGGTAAGTGATCCAAATAAGATGTGGTTTGAAAGAAAGAAAGATGATCAAGTCTTCAAGTAGAATCCAACTCCATAGGATCCGGTGAGCCAAAAACATGACACATAGAAAGGAAAACTGAAACTGCAAACAAAAAACGAAACAGAAAAGAAAATGTTTTTGGTTGATGCAAGATTGATGTGAACCGGGGATGCTCTTGCATTAGACATCCAAGGTTAATGAAAAAGTGAGCCTCTCACTTTGCTAGAGTCAGAGGGAAACCAAGGCAGCCTACCTCTGCTTGAGAAATCCAAGATGAATCTTCAAATGGTCTGCTCTTCCACTTCATAAGATATTCTTTGTATTGACTATTTTGGGTACTACGCCCAATGAGGTACTGTCAAAAATCTCTTCAATCTGATTCGGTTCCTTCTGGGGAAATTGTTTCTCAAGGTCTGTAACACTATCCTCACTGAATTCTAGTTCATGGTACTCATGGAAATCTGCAATGTTGAATATAGGTGAAATACTTAGACTATCTGGTAGCCCTACTTCATATGCATTTCCAAAACTAAACTTTCAGGGTCCAAAATTCTTCATCTGCAACTTATTATAAGTTCTAATCAGGAATCTCTCTTTTCTCAAGTATACCATCACTTCATCGCCAAATTCAAATTCCTTATGTCTCCTCTTCTCATCTACCTTCTCCTTATATTTGTTATTCATGTCTTCCAAAAGTTGTTTAACCTGAATATGCAATGCTGCCATGTGATCTACAAAATCTTCTGCTTCTGAACTCTTCTAGTCTTCACTGCTAATGTCTCTCAATTCTTTTATTCATCTAGGATGCACTCCGGTAACAATCTCAAAAGGTGTTTTTCTAGTACTTCTATTCACTGAATTGTTATATGCAAACTCTACTTGTGCAAGGATCAAATCCCAACTTCTAGTTTTATCTCCCACTAAACATCTCAACAAGTTTCCCAAACTCCGGTTAACTACTTTTGTCTATCCATCAGCCTGTGGATGAAAAGTAGAACTGAACTTCAAATCAATCTTCATCTTCTTCCAAAGTGTTCTCCAAAAATAGCCCGCAAACTTAGTGTCTCTATCTGAAACTATGCTCTTAGGTAATTCATGCAATCTCACTTCATTGAAAAATAGGTTTGCTACATGTAATGCATCGAATGTCTTCTTACAAGGTATGAAATGAGCCATCTTTGAAAATATATCTACTACCACAAATATAGAATCATTCCCTCTTTGTTTCTTAGGCAATCCAAGTACAAAATCCATGCTTATATCCTCCCAAGGTCTTACCGGTACTATCAAAGGTTTATAAAATCCCACATTCTGACTACTACCTTTTGCAACTTGACAAACTCCACAACTCTACACATATCTCTTAACATCCTTATGAATTTGGGGCCAAAAGTATTGTTCACTCACCAATGTAACTGTTTTATCAATGCCAAAATGTCTGGCTAAACCTCCACTATGTTTCTCTTTGATTAGGTTCTCTCTCATGGAACTCTTAGGTATGCATAACTAAACTCCCTTGAATAACATCCCATCCTAAATAAAATAATCCAATCATTTGCTCCTATCAACCATAATCGGAACTCTCTACATGCTTTCCAAGGTTCTACAAAATCCGGGTCTTCATCATACAAGGTCTTCAAATCTTCAAAACCTAATATTGTCACTCTCATCTCTATCAACAAATTCCTTCTCCTACTCAATTCATCAACAACTTTGTTAGATTTCCCACTTCTATGCTTCAACACAAAGGTGTAACTCTGCAAGAATTCTACCCATCTCATATGTCTCTGATTTAATTTACTCTGACTGTTCAAATACTGCAAAGCTTGATGATTTGTATACAACACAAACTCCTTAGGCAACAAGTAGTGTCTCCATTTCTTCAAGGCTTGAACTATGGCATAAAATTCTTGATCATACACTAAATATCTCTTCTAGGCATCATTCAATTTCATAATGAAATAGGCTACTGCTCTCCCTTCTTGACTCAAAATTGCTCCTATTATTGTTCCACTTGCATCACAGTCCACTTGAAATACTTTATTGAAATCCGGTAAAGCTAACACAGGTTGCTCAATCACTTTTTGCTTCGATAATTCAAAACTTTTTTTTGCTTCAATGCTCCACTTGAATTCCTTCCAATCTCCTCTCATGGTCTCAGTCATAGGGTTACAAACTGAACTCAAATTTCTAATAAACTTCCAGTAAAAACTAGTCAATCCATGAAATGATCTTACCTCTCTAATGCTTTCCGGTGTAGGCCACTCAACAATGGCTTTCACTTTCTCAGAGTCCATCTTCAAACTATCCTCAGATATCACAAATTCTAAATAGACTAACTCATCCTTCATGAAAGGACACTTTTTGATATTGATCAACAACTTTTCTTCTCTAAACCTTTGCAAAACTTGTCTTAACTGCAACAAATGCTCCTGTTTTGTTCTACTAAAAATCAGAATGTCATCCAAATACACAATAACAAACTTACCCAAGAATTTCTTCAATACCTTGTTCATCAGCCTCATGAAAGTGTTTGGTGAATTAGTCAATCCAAAAGGCATCACCAACCATTCATATAGTTCTTCGTTTGTCTTAAATGTTGTCTTTCACTCATCACCTTCTATGATCTTGATCTGATGATATCTACTCTTCAAATCTATCTTTGTAATGTATTTTGCTCCACTCAAACAGTCCATTATGTCATCCATCCTAGGCAAAGGAAACTGGTATTTCACTGTGATCTTGTTTATTGCTCTTGAATCGGTACACATCCTCCATTCTCCATTCTTCTTAGGTGCTAATATTGCTAGTATTGCATAAGGGCTCAGACTTTCCCTGATCAAACCTTTCTTCAACAGCTCCTGCACTTGTCTATTCGGTTCTTCATTTTTTGTCGATGTCAACCGATGTGCAGCTTTGTTAGGCAAACTAGCTCTGGGAACCAAGTCCATGCAATGACCAATACTTCTAACAGGTGTCAATCCATCAGGTAGATTATCTAAAATGACGTCCTCATATTCTACCAGCAAATCTCTTATCTCTGCCGAGTGTTCTCCTTCTATTTCCGATCTCTTAGTCTTCTTAGGAATTAAGGAAAAACACACATTCTCATGTCTTAGTCCATCCATGAATTTCCTTCCATCTACTAAACAGATCCTAGTATTTGTACAAACTTCACTCTTCAAAGGTTCCTCCAAAGGTAACAAGGTTTGCTTCATCCCATTGGCCACAATAGTGTATGTATTCTTCCTCCCATCATGTATTGCATGTCTATCAAACTGCCAAGGTCTTCCCAACAAAAGATGACAAATATCCATAGGCATAATATCACACAAAACTTCATCATGATAGTTCCCAATTTTTAATTTTACCAAACACTGTTCACTTACTAACAACTTATGTTTATCCTGAATCCATGCTATTGGATAAGGCTTGGTGTGTTTCAATCTCTTCAATTTCAACTTATTCACCATCTCTTCTAAAACAAGATTATCTAAACTACCACTATCAATAACAACTTTACAACACTTACCAGATACCTTACATCTAGTCTTGAACAGGTTCTTCCTCTACAAGGGTTCTTCATCTCCTCCAGTATGACAGAAGTCTCTCCTCATCATCAACAATTCTCCATCTTCTGGTTTATTGTATGATCTGGTGGGGTTTTCTTCCACCATTGCTGCTCTTCCGATAGCCTCTGTCTTCTTACATTAAAACACATAGTGTCCTTCTCCTCTGCATTTAAAGCAGGTTCCTCTAAATGTCCTCTTGTCTTGTCTTCCAAAGTTCTCACTCTGATAACCATCCAGTAGAAATTTCTATCATCCTTCCGGTATGAATTACCTTCTTTTCTCACTTCCTTTTCCTTGTTCTAATCTATATTGGTTCCTCTTCCTCCGGTATATCTTCCTCTAGTAAACCTTCCACCTCTACCTCTCTATCTTTGCTCATGTCTTTTATTCAATTTCTCTTCATCCTTTAGTGCATACCAGTAAGCCTCTTCAACACTCTCCAATTTGATCATACTGAGTTCATCTTGTATAGACATCCGCAATCTGTTCAAATATCTTGCAATATGTTCAACTTCATCATCAACATGTCCGGATCTGATGTTCAATTTGTAAAATGCTTTGGTGTACTCCTTCACACTAGATTCCTTATGTCTTAGGTTCTGCAATTTCCGGAATAAATCCACTTGATAATTCGTCGGGACAAACTTTGATTTCAACTTAGCAATCATCTAATCCCATGTCTTAATCTTTACTTTACCTCTTCTTTGTCTATCAACTTTCAAATGCTCCCACCAAAGAGATGCATGACCTTTCAATCGGGTACACGCATATTTCACCTTCCTCTCTTCTGCAGTGTTTTCAAAATCAAAATACTTCTCCATCTCCGAGATCCAATCCATCAATTCATCTGAATCTAACTTCCCATCATATTTTGGTGGGGTAAAATGAGGTTTAGTGTTCTCCCTACTCAAAACCCTTAAAAACCTTTCTTCATCTGGATCAACTACCAGTAGGTTCACTTGTTCTGTCGAGGCTTCTTCTCCTTCATCTTCACTTACATCTTCAATATGCCAGCCTCTTCTCTGGCTGTCTCCACGACTTCTAACCGGGTTGCTATTCCTCGCAACATATCCATCAAAGTAGGTTTTGCATTCCCATGCACTCCACCATTCCTAGTTCCTCTTCGCGCCATTGATTCATGCTAGTCCTCTGCAATTGCAGGTCGGATCCGCAATCTACCACCCTACAACAAAATTTTAGGACACGCAATCTCCGAAACGAAACTTTGCTTTGATACCACTTGAAGAAGTCACTAGTGAGGAGGGACCTCAAGGAGATCAGTCTAGACCGGTCAGCAAGAGTAAACACAACGGAAACACACGTATATGATGGAGGCAATGCAGATAATATAGTTTTATTGCATGAAATTTGATTACATCCAACCAGTAACAACCGAGTTACAACATACCGACACACAGGCCTGGTAAAATAGGTCACAACCAAGACCTTGAATCGGAATATCTATTTTCTAGGCACAGTCTATCTATCTGATACTTTGATTGATTCTAATTGTTTTCATTCTAAAGCATATATATATGTATATATGTATATATGTATATATGTACATATATATATACATATATATACATATGTATACAAATGTATATATGTATATATATACATATATATATGTATATATATACATATATACATGTATATATATACATATATATGTACATATGTATATATACATATATATATACATACATATATGTATATATATACATATATGTATGTATATGTATATGTATATATATGTATATATATACATATATGTATATATATGTATATATGTATATATATACATCTATGTACATATATGTATATATATACATATATGTATATATATATATATACATATATGTATATATATACATATATATATACATCTACATACATAAATGTATATATATATGTATGTAGATGTATATATATATATATATACATCTACATACATATATATATATATACATATATATATATATATATGTATATATATATATATGTATATATATATACATATATATATGTATATGTACATACATATATGTATATGTACATACATATATGTATATGTACATATATATATGTATATGTACATACATATATGTATATATATATATATCTATATATACATATATATATGTATATATATATACATATATATATATACATATATATATATGTATATATAGATATATATATATATACATATATGTATGTACATATACATATATATATGTACATATACATATATATATATATATACATATATATATATGTATATATATATATATAGATCCAAAGGATCTAGTCGGCCCAAAAGGATCAAAACCTAAAGAACAAGACCTAACGTGCAAAAATGAATAAGGTTAGCCTCCGCCAAGAGATTCCTCTGAAAAAATCCAAAGGATGAAATGAGGAAGGTTGGCCACACGCCAAGAAACATCGAGATCAATGCTCAAGGCTCCGCAAGCTTCAGAATGGGATCTGGTAGATCACTAGAATAGATCTCAGGCAACCGGTAACAAAGGAACAATCGGTAACAAGAAAATATCATGGAAACCAGTAGCGATATCTTATCGATAAGTTATCCAAATGAGATATGGTTTGAAAGCAAGAAAGATGATCAAGTCTTCAAGTAGAATCCAACTCCACAAGATCTGGTGAGCCAAAACCGGGACACACAGAAAGGAAAACTGAAACTGAAAACAAAAAACAAAACAAAAAAGAAAATGTTTTTGGTTGATGCAAGATTGAACTGTGAACCGGGGATGCTCTTGCATCACCTATTCTGGTAAATCTCTTTAGATTTTGTAACATTGCCTTCTAATACTTCTTGTGGCATATTTCTAATATCGTTGTACCTCTTCTCTAGATGATGTAATCATTTAAGAGTAGGCTACAATATGTCTTATTCTTGTTATATCTCTTCACATTTTGTAACAATATAGTATAATTATTTTTGTCGCTCTACAATGTTGTTGTACCTCTTCTCTAGATGATGTAATCATTCAAGACTAAGCTTTTTTAATTAAGAACACTTCATTAGTAACTAAATCCTTTTCTTCATAACAAGGTTGTACATTTCTTTCTATAGAGACCTCATTTACAACTAATGGTTCTCACCCCTTCGATACATATTCTCTTATGAAATAACTAGAGCTTGTCCTAGGGAATTTAAAGTCTTTAATATTAGTTTGGATGCTTCCCTTTACACACACTTTTCCCAAGTTTGTAATGGAATAAATGTGTGGCATATATGACATTTCTTTGTTACCTCTGCTTGGTAGTATGATTTATTCTTGAATACTAATGGTTTGAAACCCAGGAAATTCCAAGATACAACACTCTAAATTCTTAAAACTTTAGAAAAGGGCATATATTAAAGTTCCTTTCTTAAACAAGTTGAAAAGTTGCACTGCCTCCTTCAAATTAGAAATCTTGAGATTTAAAAATTTCTAGTGGAAAACATCAACTCCCCTTCCACCCAAACTAATAAGACCTATGAATACTATTTATAATAAGAATGTGATGGTTAAATTTTTTATCAAATCTTGGATTATTAGTATTCTTTAGGTACACTTCATGCTACTAAATATCTATTAAGAAGTGACTAAAACCCCTTACTGCTAAGGTTTTAACTTCAAGCATTAGAATTCAACTATCCCCTTCCCTTTCTCATAAATGTAATCTTGCAAATATCAAACATGTGGGTGATAAGTACATCATTGTACATAAATTTAAACTTTGATGAAATTTGGAAAGAGCTTTAGATGTGGTAGGAGAAAATTAATAGCTTGATTGAGAAACAAATATAATGAGAATCTTGAAAATAGAGTAAAAAGAACTTTCATACCCTTTGTAAGTTTGTCCAAGAGGTTGATTTCTATGGTACCAAGGATAGACTTTCTCTTTGTATGGACCAAGCCTATAGGTCACTCTATGACATGTTAAGCAAAGGAATGTTTTTGATTAAGGAAACTCAGGTTTTAAGGGACCCGAAACCCACTTACATAATGAGGAGATAAGCAAAAGAGAAACTAGGAAGAACAAAACAAAGAGAGAAAGGGTGCAAAAGAAAAGCAGAAAAAATAGTAGCCAAGGAAAAGAACAGCACAAGGCCAGTGAGAAACTGGCATCCTAAAACCAGATTACATATAAGATGAAAATCTTTATAGTCTCTTTCGTGTCCTTAACCAGCATCATCATCGCATTAGCTGCCTCTTTTAGTTCTTTGTTTTCCTGCATCTGTTGAGTGTCTTTGGTCTTCAACTCTAGCTCACTAGTAGTTTGCCTGGTTCTGCGTCTGGAGGAGTGTAGAATAGAACTAGAGGTCGACTCGTCATCAATGATCACCATATCTTTATTCTGCTTGTTCTTCTCTAGACAAGAAACCAAAGCATTCATGTTTTGAGAAGACACCTTCAACACTGCCAGACTATGCTCCATGAATTTCTTCAAGGCCTTCTCAGTTTCTGTAATCTAGTGGTTTATCAAATCATTATCAACCTCACCCTTTTCTTTGATAATTCTCACCACATCTTCAAGATGCTTCAAATCTCCCTTAATCGTATCTTTCTCCAGCCAGTCTGGAATTTCTTCTTCATCCTTTGCATCACTAGTATCCTCCGCAACATCCTCTTTACCTTTAGTGTTGGTATTCTTAATCAAGTTCTCAATTTTATAATTTCTAGGTCTCTCTGTTTATTTTGAATACTGGAGATGTTATCAATCACCCATTTCTGAAAAATTGAACATTTCTAGGGTACTATTTCTGGCAGCATTCAGAATGGAATCCGCATTCTCCATAACCGGAGCAGAGCCTACAGACCTAGGGTTTCCCTCCTCCATGTTGTGCTATACATCATTCCTGCTATCTGAGACATAAGGGTTATCCTTCGCTTCTAGCTCTTCAAATTCCTCTTTTCTCTGCTCATCTCCTTCCTCGCCCTCAACCTCCTTCTCCTGCTCATTCTTCGCCTCTTCTTCTACCTCCTTCCCCTGTTCCTGCTCAAAACCACCATTCTCTTCCGTGTCTTCTTTAGCTTCATCACTAACCCTCAATTTCTTATGCAGAGGAAGATTAGAAGAATCTTCATCAGAATCAGAGCCATCATGACCCTAAAAAATGTGGGCATTCTCCACAAAGGGGGCATCCCTATTAGCCCTAGCTTTACCTTTCAAATGCTCATAAATTAACAAAATAAGGCCTTGGTGAGCAATGGGGTAGGATTTAGGTTTCTTGGCATGGTCGGCCAAGCTATCATTAAAGGAAGAAGCCCAATAGAAGGGCAACAAAATCTTTGATCCATGGCAAAAATGGTTAAGGATGACAAAGTGGTAATTGTAAACTTTCAAAAACCTTCCATCAACTGTAAGGTATTCCATTAAAACTTTCAACATTTTCTGCCAGAAAGATTTTACCTAGTGAGGGAGGTAGTAGGACACATTGTCCTTCTTAGCTAGCCGAGCCCTTTCTTCTTCGTTTTTAGGGAAATTCTTGGTAGCTTCCATCGAGAACTTGCGGTCTCTGTAGAATTTGATGCCTTCCTTCTGCAATCTTGTAACCTCCGCCACCAAATCTTCATCTAGCTTCTATGTCTGGCCAAATAGAGTAACTTTATTATTGTTCTAGCCCTTGGCAAAACCATGTGAAACAGACTTCTTACTCCCGTACAGTTTCTCCATGTAATCAGTGAATCCATATCTGTACAACCTTCGCCATATTTTCCTTTTTCTTTTCCAGTTAAGCAGAGGAATGTTGGGTGATGAAACTATCTTGAATTTTGAAACAACATCTTTTCACCAACCCATTATGAATAAATTGTTGGTGAATAGAGTTTGTGGTCATCCCCAGAACATCATTGCAAGATGACTATAGAGATTAATGTATACACCTAAAAATGGTCTGAAGATAGTTAATTAAATACGTAGTTATTTAATTAATCCCCCTTCCCAATTAATTGAATTCACAAGCAATTTGATTAATTTTTCTATTCATCTACTAGTAAATAAATCTACATGATTGATTTATATAGTTCAGTTCATAATCCCCTTTGATTAATTAATCTAAATTAATTAATCCTCCCCTATCTAAATTCATTCTTCTAGTCTCATAATTAGTTAAAACAAATCAAATCATGATTTGTTGAGATTAATTATCTTTTTCAAATATTTGAATTTATAAATTCAAATGAGCACATGGCTCCTAAATTTTAACCACCTAAGCTAACCATCCCCTAACCTAACCCATTCTATCCAATCCTAGGGTCTAACTAACCCTATCCTCTTGCACATCCTAACCTCTTTTATCCTAACCTCTTATGGGTTGGATATTCTCCCCTTGAGACACATGGCACTTTTGCCACATGTCTCCTCCCTTGGACACTTGGCCTCTTATGAGAAAGACTCCTTGACACTTGTCACCACAGAGATGACAAGTGTCCCTTCCTCTAACCTCTTCTCCAACTTTCTCAACCTTGACCCTTGATATCTTCAGATCAAATCTGGATCGTCGATTCCTGCCACCTCAGCTTTGGCCTTGGAATTCCTATAAATACCCCTCATTTTGGAGAAATGAGGATCCCTTGCATTCCTATTTTTTGCATTGTTATCATAGGCATTTTCATTTTAATCATCTAGCATAATCAACATATTGGGTTAATCATGTTGAATTAATCATGTTGAATAGATCATTCTAGCTAAATCATTCATCAATCATCATGCATTTCATATAATTTACACAATCAATCATGAATTAGCTACTCAACTCTTGAGTTGCCACTTTGGAGGTCATTGCTCCACTGAGAGCCAACAATTCTACAAGCTTCAAGGTCCTCAAGGATAAAGGAAGATGTGATATTTGAAAGTAGGCTATGGGTTTGCATCTTTAATTTAGATCTTGTATTTGCTTCCTATTTGTGTTTTATTGTCTCATCTATGTGTATGCTTGTTTCATTTAACCACATCTTTAGCATCACAATTAGAATGAGATATGGGAAAAACATTATGCTATCTCTACCACCTCAACTAAATGATGAAAAAAATATTCTTTGTTAATGACAAATGTCTATTTTGGGGGGTTTTGGGAGTATACACTAGGATATTTGCCATGCTTGTGAGATTGATAGAGATGCCTCATGATCCCCCAATATATTGTTTATTATCATCTATTTATGTGGGATAATTAGTGTCCATATTAGGTTATTGAAATTTCCTTTTAGTTAGGCATTATTATGCTATTGATAGTTGGAAACTAGATATAGATTGATGCATATTATTTTTATCTCTCTTAATTTATAAATACTTTATTTTTTCCTTTTTTAAAAAGAAAATGAGCATTATGTTATTCTCAAATTTAAGAATCTATATTTTCATTCAAAGAAGAACATATAACATTTCATTTCATTTTATTTATTAAAAATTGTATAAAACAAAATATCTAGCCATTTCCAAAAATGATTAGAGGCATATTAAAAAAGAACTGCCTAAGAAAAAATATTATTGAACAATGAATAGTAGATATTACTAAATTTTTTGTCTCCAGAAGAATCTTTGAAATTATATGAACTATAAATTTTCTTACGACAAGAGGCTTTCTTTGTGATTGCTTGAAATTGATAGGAAAACCAAAGTTCCATGTTTTGAGGGAGATACTATTTTATTTATTGTATTTGATCTTTCACTTTTTAAATGAAATTGAGAAAAGAAATTGATTATTTTTTGTTTTGGTATGAATTTTTACACTTTTGCCATTGTAAGGTATTGTTTTGGTCGAATTCATGTAATTTTTTTAGTAATTTTTTTGTCACATTAACATTAGACAAGTCTAACATTGTTTGATTGTGTGTGTGTGTGTGTGTGTGTGTGGATACAATGTGTATATATATATGTGTATATATATACATGTGTATATATACATGTACATATATGTGTGCCTGTATATGCATACAAATACAAATACATATGCATATACATACATACATACATACATACGCATACACATACACACACATACACCCCTTATGATGTCCTTGTGACCCATCCACACCTTACCTTAGGTTTATTTTTATTCTAAGTTGGGGTATGGGTGGGGTGAGTTGTTATAAAATTACTTTTTGTAAGTAAATTGTTTTATAATGGATGTTAAAATGTAAAGTAAAAAAAGTAATTTTATATTTTAACATCCACTATATAAATTTAAAATACTATTAAAATAGCACACATCATAAATTTATATATTAATATTCTATTTACATATTTGCTAATTTTATCTATATGTTTTTTTTAATATTTAAATTATAAGGGAATGCTAGAAGGAGTGAATTTTCGGTGGCTGATGTAGGCATCTTTGTTGGATCTTCGTACGCAGCGTGTGGTGGTGGAGGAGGTTTCCCTCCTCCACATGGTTTGAACTCCCTTTGCTCTCTCCCTTTGCTTTATGTTTTCTCTTAACTCGAATTTACTCCGGCCATTATGACCTCTAAGTCGGATGGTGCCCATATGGCACCTTCTCCCCCTGCTTCTTCCCAACCCATTCTGCAAAACAAAAAATCTTTTAGCGGCGTTGTTTCTAAGGCTTCCTCTGATGTCCTTGAGAGTGCAAAGTTAGTTGCCGCCAATGGAGATGGAGCGTTACCAGAAGGTATGGACCTTGGTTTCGACCTGAACTTTGTTCTCTATTTCCCCTAACGAATCAATGTCTCATGAAATAGCGTTATAAAAAACTAGACTTACAAATACTGCCATCTTTTTGGCCTATGTTGATGTTGATAAATGTCCTCCTTGAAAATTCATGGACGATGGGTTCCATAACTACTGGAATTTGAAGCTAGGTTTTTGAATTTCTTTCTGTAGACAGATTCAAAAAGGGCTCTTTATGATTTTCTTTAACAATCATGAAACACAGGTTGAAATTGTTAAAAGAATGTATTGGAATGTTGGAAAAACAACCTTTCGTGCCCTAGGTTGGACACTGGATGCGATCTCTGATGAAATTTTAGCTCTCTCAAGCCCTCGGTGGGTTTTGGTCCAAAACATTCCTCCTTTCCTCTAGTAGTTTATCCCTCAGTTGGTTGAACCAATTGGTAGGATCATCCGCATGGATGACTCCTCTAGGCTCGTGCCGCATCTTGATGCTAGAATCCTTATTTCTATTAAGCCTGGTATTGACATTCCAAAGGCCCTTAACCTAAATATTGATGGAGAGGTCTTTGCCTGCCCCATCAAAATCCTTGGTGGTTTAAATATGTGTTTTATTTGCAAGAAGGAAGGGCACCTTCACAAAGATTGCCTGATTTTAAGCAAAAAGAAATCTGGAAGTGACCCTAGAAGAAATCACTTGGACCAGATTAAACCTAATTTAAACTCTGATAAATCCCATTCCATTGAAGTCAATTTAGACTCTGGGTTCATTCCCTCAACCTCTTTGGAAACCCCTATTGTTGATTCTTGCCCTAATTTCGAGCAATTTACGACAAACCCCCCCCCCCCACTCTCCGGTTGAAGAAGCTTTGCAACAAATGGAAAATGAGGAAAGTTTCCAGATTGTTACCAATAAGTCTAAAAAAAGTCGAAGGAAAAATGCGCAGCAATTAGCTGTTGAGAAGATTTGATCCACCACTCAGAGCATGAATCCTAAGCATGATGCTATTAAAGATGTCTCCCCAATGGGGAACTCCTTGGTCAAATCCATTAATCCATTATTAAAAACTTCAAAACTCCTGATAAGTCCAGTTGTGATTCCTATGTTGGAGCTGGCCCAGTGAGGACCCCAAATAGCTCAAGACTGGTTGTTCGTCCTAAACTCATTGGTCCCACCCCCTACATAATAACCACTATTGGATCTACTAGGAGTTTTCCAGATAAGGTTTTTAGAGATATTGAAGATGATGTGGTGATCGAAATCATTATTGTTTACTCTAGAAATAATGCCTTCATTCCTACGAATGCTCCCTCCACACAAGTGCCTAGGATGGAGACTGTTGGAGCCACCTCGACTCCTCATGATGGTGATGCTTCTCATATTAAGGAAGACTCGGGTGATGATCCTGATGATCTCACTGATGCTTGTACTAAACTGAATAGGAGAGGGCGCCCCCTGGGTTCTAAAAAAAAAATGAGCAAGAAGAAAAATGGAAGTAAGAAGGACTTGCCCCTCGGTGATAGCAGTCTCCAGACTGCTAAGAGTTCCTAATCCCCCCGCCCCCTCCTTTTTTTTTTGTTTCTCATGAAGTGCATTTCATGGAATATTAGAGGTCTAGAATCACCAGACAGGAAGCAAATTGTCAAGAGGTTCTTGGATTCTCACAAAGATATTGATTTCTTAATGCTGCAAGAGCTCAAAGCTATCAATTTCACCCTCGAAGTGAACCTTAAATTCATTTGGAATGATTCCGTTAAAATTTGTTCTAATCACCTTAGAGGTAAAGGGGGTGTTGGGTTGCTTATCAATCCTAAATGAACAAACCACATTACTAATCAAGGCACTTCCCCTTGCAACAGAGCAGTCTGGGCTACTCTCACTATTAATGTGTCCAATATTGGGATTTGATCCATCTATGTCGCCATTGATTATAAAGATAGAATCACCCTTTAGAATTGGCTTGCCTCCCTACCTAACATCCCCTAGATCCTTGGTGGGGACTTTAACATGATTGAGACTCGGGATGATAAATCCGGTGGGGTTCACTTTGATTGGAAACCCTCTGAGAAGGTTTATTGGGATAAGATGAAACTCCAGATGAATTTGTTTGATCCTCTTGCTAGTAATAAAAATGATCACAAGGGCCTATGGTACACCTGGTGCAATTATGAGCAGGGCATTAACAAAATATATAATAGGCTTGACCACTTCTATGCTAATAAGAATCACTTTTCCTTTATTCTAGATGATTAGGGCAGATTTGTTGTCATTTGGCCCCTACCTCTCTCTGATCATCACCTCATTATTACTCATATCACTACTATTAACCCTCTGACTTCTAATGTTGCTAGGGGTCAGAAGTTAATTCTCAACATGAATTTGCTTAAAGATGTTGATCTCCTTGTGGCCATCAACCTTATTAGCTTGATTAATAAACAAAATAAGAATCTTTCCTCCCATTTAGCCTGGTGGAACATCAATGTCTCCTCTTGGCAAAAACTCCTTCAGACTGTGGGCCAAAAGAAGGCCAAGGATTTTAGATTTGTGGAAAAAACTCTTACTCATAACCTTCATAGCATTGAGTTGGATATCCAACATTCCCCCAATAACCCAGTGCTTGCTTCCCATGTTGCTAAGACCCGTGATGCTCTTAGAAAACACCAGAATGTCAAAATCAGAGGAGCTATGATTAGAGCTCGTAGCTACTAGCTCCAATTTGGAGATAGGGGCTCAAAAAATTTCTTTAACTTGCTTATGTATAAATAGACCAAAGAGAGAATTGATAGACTTTATGTTGATAATAAGGAAATCTTTGATCTTGACAATATTAAGCATGCCTTTGCCTTATTTTATCAAAACTTGTTCACCTCAGAAGACTCTGAGACTGCTAAAAACATGAGGACTAAATGTAGCTCCATTATCAATTGCAGAATTTATGCGAAGGACTCTCTCCTTCTAAGGCAAAAAATTGAGCTTGAGGAAGTTCAAAAGGCCATTACCTCCCTTAGTAATGACAAAACCCCTAGTCCTGATGGGCTTCCAGTCAAGTTCTATAAAGCTAACATAGATTGGATTAGTAAGGATCTGCATGATCTTTATTTGAAAGCTATAGATTATGGCACCCTTGGAGATAATATTAATAAGGGCTTTATTAAGCTTATCCCCAAAGAGGGTGATAAAGCTCTTATAAAGAACTAGAGGCCCATTACCTTACTCAATGTTTCCTATAAAATTTTGGCTAAAATTTTGGCCATCCGTCTTGAAAAAGTCATTCCCAAGTTCATTTGTCCCACCCAAACTAGCTTCATAAAGGGTAGATACATCCTTGAGAACCTCATCACCAGCTGGGAAGCTATGGAATGGTCTAAGGTGTCAGGTCAAAAATCCGCCATGTTTCTTCTTGACTTCAAGAAAGCTTACGATAGAGTCGAATGGGACTTTATCATCATGATGCTTGAAGCTTTTGGGTTCCCTAGAGAATTTTGCGATTATATTAAGGTTCTTCTTAAGGATGCTTCAGCTCAAATTGAGGTCAATGGCTCCCTCTCCTCTCCCATTAGTTTGTCTTGCTCTATCAGATAGGGTTGTCCCTTAGCTCCTGCTCTCTTTGTCATCACCTCTAATGATCTTTATTATCTCCTTAGGGATAGTTCCCTCTCCCCTAGCGTTAATGGGATTAGGCTCCCTAACGACAATAAACTTCTTAATATCTAGTTTGCCGATGATACGACCATGTTCCTTAAGCTTACTATTCAAAACCTTGAGAATCTTAATCTTAAACTTAAAATCTTTGGGAAAATCTCTGGTGCCCAGATCTCTCAATATAAATCTACCTTTCTTGGATGGACGGACTGCCCTCTGGACTGGCTGGAACAATATGGCTTCCAATGGGGAGCCTTGACAAAATTGTTAGATACCTTGGCTTGCCTTTTTCCATCTCCCCCTCCCTCAAGGACGTGTGGTTGTGGATTAGACAAAAAATTGACAAGAAACTTAATAAATGGAACAATAGATACCTCTCTCTTGCCGGCAGGGTCCAAGTCTGCTAGAAGATCATTTCCTCCTATAGTGTTTATTACTCCTCTGCCTGGATGTTCAGTAACTATCAGATCCTTGAGATCCAAAAAACCATCATAAGGTTCTTATGGTCTGATGGCAAAGGGAATAAGAAAATGAATGTTGCAAAGTGGAAATGGTGTAGCATTGATAAGAAACTTGGGGGCCTTGGTCTCAAAGACCTCAAAATCAAAGGCATCACCCTTGTTGCCAAATGGATTTTTCATGCCCTTGATGGTCAGGAACCTTGGAAGGTCCTGACCAGAAGTAATATTGAGAGAGGTGTGCCAAAGTTTGCTAAGTCTTGGAAGAACCATTCCTATGTTGATCTTGTGGCTGGGAGCTTCCTTGTGTCCGTTCGAGGCACTTGCGTATTCAAATCCTTATGGAAAGCATGGGAGCATGTTAGGAAATTATTGGTCAATACTAGTGTCAGCAATAATGATTTTGTTCACGGGGAAAGATCCATTTGGTGGAATCTTTTCCACTCTTCTAAACCTCTTGCCCTCACCCAAGGCTGCTCTACCAAATCCTGGGCCAACAAAGGTATAAACCACTTGATTTACCTTCTTGAGCATGATAACCTCATTTCCTAGGAAGAACTTAGCAATAATTACAATTTACCTCCCACTCAAAAAAGAAGCTGCAACATGATTAAGGCTGCTTGTCTGGATCTTGGCCTGCCTAAGTATTGTAATATTGACTCCCATAGTTTTCTGCCTAAGTGGATTGATGGCACTCTTTTAGCTAAAATTAAAGCCCGAAATATCTATCCCATGCTTCCCTATGACGACTCTGTTATTAGACATGTTAACCTCCTTTGGTATATGGACCTTAGTGAAGTTGCTTGGAAAAAGATTTTTCTCAGAAGCTGGAAATCTCCTATCGCCCCCAATATCAACTACTTTAGATGGCTTATGATCCTGGACAGACTTCCCCTTAGGAAAGATCCTACTACCCTTGAGCTTTGTACCATCTATAAATTAACTGATACCAGTAGACACATATTCTTTGACTGTTCTATTGCTAAGGAAATCTGGCTTATGTTTGGTATCCACATTCCTTTTCATGTTAATATATTTGATATTATCACTGGCTATATTCAAGGTTTAAAGAAATATGCTAATATTTTCTGGACTATTCTTTCTGCTTCTATTTTATGGATTATCTGGAAGGTTAGGAATGAAGACAAGTATTAAGGCCAACCCAGGGTCCTTACTGAGTCTTTTTGCAAACTCATCTTCTACAAAATTTTTGCGCAGGTCTCTATTAATTTGGAGGTGGAGTGAAGTAAATTGATTAGGTTTCTCAATGATAGGGCTACTACTATGTTCGTCTATGAGATGAGAGGTGGATACGAGTGGCGTAGAACTATGGACAACCTCCCAGCCTTTGAAAAAGCTCTTGACAAGTTGATCATGGAGATTAAAAATAACAAGGATCCCTCTTTCAGCCAATTGGAGATGCTCACTCAGATTCAGGATAATAAAAAGATTGTGTGGATGGAAGGCCCTCATGGCTGGATGGCTTACGTTGATATCCTCAATGACATTCTCCTCTGACTACTGCACTTATCTCCTTGTAATCTCTTTTATATTTTTGCTTGGATGTAAGACAACTTTTGTTATGTCTCTGTTGTTGTTGTTGTTTTAGTTGGATCTCTGTATCTAGCTCCTTTTGAGGGTTGTCCTCTTGATCTGTAAAGACTTTCTCTTGATATTTAATATAAAAAAAAATTAAATGATGTAAAATTCTAATATAAAGAATAACATAGAAAATATAATTTAAATATTTACATTCAAACACATTTTACAAATCAAACTATGAATTTGTGAAATAATTGATTAACTAATTAATCATTCAAACAAATTTCAAATATTAAGAATTTATGTATAAAATATTTCTATTCTTATAATTATTCTATTAGATTAAATATTTACCAAATATTTAGATCTTGTTTATTGAGAATATAAAATATTATAGTTAAACATATTGAAAACAAAAATTGAAACTAAAATCAAAATATTATTATAAACTGGTGATTATATATATATATATATATATATATATAGTTAAGAATTCAAAAATAATATTATTATATTATTATATAATACATTATGATTATATTATGTAATAAATAATAAGTTGCATTTACATAACATTCAAATAGATATATGAATAATGCAATTATGAATACTAAATGGGTTTGTTTTAACCAAAGTAATTATCTCATTTGAAAACACTTGAATAAGTCAGTACACATTATAATGAAATTGTGTTTTTTCAAATAAAACAAAAGGTTGATCTTCTACTTTACAAAATGTGATGGAAATAATGCACCAAAAAAAAATCTACACCACAACTAATTTATTAAAGCAACTTCATTTGGCCCATTCATGGGTAGTCTAAGGCTAATCTTAGTGTAGAGAGGGTCAAGGATGTTTGGACAAAACCAGAGCAAGGGTGGATAATAATTAACTTTGATGGAGCTTTGAGGGGTAATCCAGACATCTCAGGTGCAGGGTGCGTTGAGTGTAATGAGGAAGGCAAAATCATATTCAAGGGTGCTCATCGCTTGCAGAATGGAATGAATAATGAAGCATAAGTGCAAGCAACACTACTTGCGGTAGAGTTGGCCAAGAATTTGAAGGCTCTGAAGGTTCATTTAGAAGGGGATTCACAAGTTGTTGTTGATGTGATTGTTAAGGGGTCCTCCCCATGTTGGTGAATCAGTAAGTTTATATCTATCATATGCTCAAAATAACGTACCTTTCAAGATTTTTGAATTTCGCATATTAAAAGAGCAGGAAATGGGGTGGTAGATTACTTGTCCAACATGGCGTGTGAGCTGGACCATTATGTAACCAGGTGGTGGGGGGATGTAGATGAAGAGGTACATTGGGATCGCTTAGGTGGTCGTCAATGATTGGATTGAAAGTTTTTAGAGAAGAAGTTGAAGTACTAGAATTTGTAACAATTGAACTGTGATATCACTGACTTACCAAGGAAGTGTCATTTATGGGGAGATTTGTGAAACTATCCATTAGCATGTTTCCCTCCTAGCGCAGGTACAAGATTTTAATGCAGGCTCCTTTTTAACTCCTTGGGAAGCATGCAAACATTCTTATCATGCTTGAAAGGCGGTGCTTTGAGCATAGAGCATTGATGGCTTTAAATGACCATTATTCCATCTGTTGTGATTTGGTTTTCATCCACTCCGTTTCATTTGAGAGAGTGCATTTTATTCTGTGGCAAGTTTTGCAGATGGACTAGGTAGTCATGGGAGCTAATTTCAAATTGAAGACTAAACCGCAACTTTTCCCATTCCTTGGGCCATTCTCGGAGAGGAGATTGAACGATATGTTTTTGTATAGAGATGAGAGACTGGTAAAATGCATCAAGATGTTGATGTGTGAGAATATTGGGGTGGCAGAGCATCAATACAGGACAAACATTGACACATACTCCCTTATTGTGGCATGGGGTTTAGAATTGGAGCTCTCGCTAGAGCTAGTTAAAAAGGTGGTGGAAGCCATTATTCTAGAGGACTACAAATTGGGGTTAGAAACCGTGTATGAATGGGCCGTTCCTGGTAGAGGATTTGATATTTGCAAAGGAATTTTGAATTTCCACTGAATCTCAAGACATAATACATACCTTTCTTAAGGTGGCTAGATTATTAGCCAAGAGAGAACTTTAGGGAGGAGGCTCAAATTGGGTGGGAGGTGTTAAAAATCTTTGTTGATTTGATGGAGGTGGAGGAGGAGCTGCACTGAGCCATTGAGGAGGCCTGAGTAGTGGAAGAGGGAGAAAATGATGATGTAGAAAGGCGAACAAGGAAGAGGAAGTGCACAAACCTTTCTCTTCATCTGGGTAGTTTGTTTCCTAGATTTTTTCACTATGTTTTTGGTTCGAGGGGTTAATCCCTGATTTTGGTCTTTGAATTTCTTTGCTTTAAGTAGTTTGTATTACTTAGACTTCATAATTTGGCTACTATAACGAGCCATTTTTGAGAGCTCAAACTATAATTTGCATGGCGGTTTGCATAGATGGGTTAGTGGTTTTGTAAAACCGAATGGGTTGGAGGGTGGTCTATAATTTTTGGATGGTGTTTGGTACTTTATGAACAATCAAGAATGTAAAATTTCCTCAATTTAATAAAAATAATACTATTACTAGTTAAAAAAAAGCAACTTAATTTTTTAATCTCTTAGATATCCACTCCTAAAGTTTGTCAAAGGTGTAAGAAGCTCTACAAAGCTCCTTCCATGAGAATAAGTCTTATGAGAAAACTTAAGCATACGTAACTATGACTATTATATTATTGATATACATTTACCAACCACAAGGATTTCTCTTTCAATTTTGACTTCAACTCAATTAAGTCACATGCATTTGAGATTTATTATATTAATATATAAACACCAACAAGCATATGAAAGTGAACTTTTCATACAAGAACGTTGATACAAGACTGTTTTAAAGGGTTTTTTTTATTAGTATAAATGAAAATTGAGTTTTCCAGCTATTAAAATCAAGCATATGATCTAGACATAATTATTGACTATTTAATTTTTGTTAGCAATCATAGAAAGATGTTATTGGTACAAATTGCAAATAACACATATTGTAAAAGACAATTAATGCACACAAAATATAATATACTATAATATATATTAAATAATTAAGAATTAAAATTATATAATATATAATATTATTATATTACATTTTATTATATGATATGTTATAATTAGTAAGGCTAAGATAAATATTTTTGTTACGCAATTCTTTATCATTTTTGTTGTATTGTTCGTTGATGTAATAAAATATATAGTTTATTATTATATGATTATTATGAACAGACTCAATTTTTTCTTGGGATGGAGTGAGACATAATTAAATAAGCATATCCATTTCACTTGAGCATTGACAATGCATATTTGGGTAAATTTATTTCATATTAGATAGTAGTTCTAGCACAATTGAGAGATCACGTTTACTTAATTGTATTGAAGAGGAGGCAAAACATTTGAGTGTTTGTGAGGAAGATAACTTAATGACGTGTCTAAGCATACAAGTGTGCACAAACAAAACATTCTATTAAATTTTTCACAAAGTGATTTAGGTTTGAAATTTAACTATGTCTAGGTTTAGGCTTACAATTCAATTAGTATTAGAGATCAATTAGGATTATGCTTAGAATTCAATTAAAATTGCAATTATATATAAGATTTGAGTTAGGGCTCAATCAATTTAAATGAAATAATTAAAACAAAAGAAAATCAATGACCAAAAATGATATCTCTCCCTATCTTCTACATAAACTTCTCTAAATATAAATATGCTAGTTAAAAAGTATTTAATAAAATATAATAAATCTATTATAATTATAATTAGAATTAAATTATTTGCAAAACTAAAAAGCACTCTAAATGTTGCAAACGAACACATTAGAGCTAGAAAATTCCAGCCTATAGTGATGAGCAAAAGCTACAAAAATCGTTCATCTTTATTGTTTCCCTACACGGTACGCTTCTGATGAAAGACATTTTTCAACTCGCTAAGTAATTGTTTATTGTTTAGCTAATTAAAAAACTCGAGAGCGTGGAAGGTTGCAAAACGCCAATTCAGGCATAATAGAGGCTGCGGCGATATTATTCGCAGCGCGCAGCGTGCAGCGTGCAGCGGGAAAGAGAGGAAGACGAGAAACGAAAATACACAGAATGATGGCGTTATTGGCATCTTTGAGGAGAACAGGTGGCATTGGCTTCAAGAGAGGTGGACTGTCTACTAGAGAGATTCAGAGCTTCAGTTTACCAGAGCTTCCATACGAATACAGTGCATTGGAACGGTTATCAGCGGTGAGATCATGAGTCTGCACCATCAAAAACACCACCAAGCATATGTTACTAACTATAACAAGGCTTTGGAACAGCTTGAAGAGGCTTCTGCTAATAAAGATGCCGAAGCCATTGTCTCTCTCCAAAGTGCCATCAAATTCAATGGAGGAGGTAAGATTAAATTTAATGTTTTTAGTTCTGAATTTGGCTTTGTAGATCAGAGACCTTGGATCTTATAAAGGACGAATGCTCCGGCTGTTAACTCTGGGGATAAATATCTAGGGTTTTGGAAACCTTGGGGTTTTAGGTACAATCTATGTAATAGTTCCTATCATGGGATAATTTTGTTTAAATATTACTAAACGCTTCTGGATCACATTGTTTATCGCACTTGACTTCCAACATTGTCTCTTGCATCGGGATAAAAAGGTAAGAAGCCAGTGCTTGACCCACATGTTGGTAACTGGTTTTTTACTTTACTCTTCTGAGGGTACCTGTTCAGACAAGCTAGGAAGACAGATTGTCCCCAAATCCTAACGCTAACGAGGCTTGCCTGGGCTGTAGGCAGTGTTAAAGCAGAATAGGGATTTGAATTTGGGTTTCCTCTACAGTACCCAATTTTCTATAATATCACACAGCCCTTTGAACTATCGTCATATTGGTAATTACATTACTAATTACAAGATATTTGTTCTAAACTCCTGGAAAAGTTTCGACAGAATTTTAAAAGATAGTGGGGAATTAGGATATTTCAGATTTTCTAATAAATGTTAAAAATCTTTGGATCAATTAGAAAATCTTCAAATCAATTAAAAATTGCCATAATAGAACAAATTGGAGACACAAAACAGAACTGAAATTGGACAAAAACTAATTTGTTGCAAGCAAGCAAACTAAAAATGCACAATTTCACATCAAAACGAAAAGGAATAAATTTGTTTCTCGCTCTCATTTTCAAAACTTGAAAGATAAATGCAATAAATAGTATTATATCTCTCTTTTAGAACATGGAACTTTGACCATTCTATCAGGTACAAGAAATCACAAAGAGAGCCTCCTGTGGTAAGAACACTTACAGCTCACATCATTTCAAAGATTCTTCTACAGACAAAGAGTTCTGCTAGTCTCTACCCTTAAGTGTTTAATATATATTTTTCCTTAGGCAGTTCGTTTTTAAGATATGTCACTAATCGTTTCTGGAAGTTGCTGGATATTATGCTTTTATAGAATATTTAAGCAATAAAATGAAAATGAAATGCTATATGTTTTTCTTTAAATGAAAAGCTATATTCTTAAATTCGAGAACAAGCTAATGTTCATTTAAAATGATCTATTCATGAATTGAAAGACAGGAAAAACAGTTTACATGAATCTGCATCCAGTTTCCAGCTACCAGTAGCATAACAATGCCTAACAAAAGGGAGATACCACATAATCTAAGACGGGACACTACTTAACCCACATAAATGCATTATGATAGACATTCTACAATGAGATCATGAGGCATCTCTTTCAATCTTGTAAGCATGACAAATATCATCGAGGTCATCTCCCAAAACCCCAAAAAATAGATATGTCATTAACAGAGAGTAGATTTAATCATCGTTTAGCTGAGTTGTCATAGCTGGCACAATGCCTCTTCTATATCCTATTCTGATCTCTATGGTCACCTGGCTGTCAGGTTCGGGAGATAACATTGGACTTTATTCACTAACAAGCTTATTCATCGTGGGTTGTTGGAGAGATGTTGTTTTGAAATTCAATATGGTTTCATCATTCAGCATTCCTCTTGCCCAACATGTCATTAGAGTGACCTAAAGGCTTGGTCCACAGAGAGAGAAAGCCTGTACTTGGTACCATACAAATCAGTGTCTTTGAAAAATTTACAGAGGGTATGAAAGTTCTCTTTCCTCCGTTTTTGTAGATTCTCATTACTGTTTTGTTTCTCAATCAAGTTATTAACTTGCTCTTACCAAATCTGAAAGCTCTTTCCAGATTTCATCGAAGTCTGACTTAAGAGCAATGATGTAGTTTTCACCCACAGGCTGTTTGAGATTTGCAGGATTTCAAGAATTAAGGATCAGCATTGGGAGCAGGGGAAGGAGATAGCTGAATTCTAATACTTGAAGTTGAAACCTTAGCAATAAAGGGTTTCAGTGCCTCCTTAATAGATTTGTTGTAGCATGAAGTGTAGACCTAAAGGCCGCCAATGATCCAGGCCTTGTTTAATTTGTTGACCATCACATTCTTATTGAAAATAGTATTCTTGGGTCTTATTGGTTTGAGATATCCCTGACACACTCTCAAAAGAATTCTTTGTTTCTTTTTAGAATCGTTATACTAATATGCATCCAAACTTTGAACAACAGAGAGATAATTAACCTTTGAAGCTCGTGCAGATTGAACACCAGGCATTTTGGAAGACTAATATCCTTGATTTAATTTTCAGCAAGATTCAAGTGTACAGATTTTTAGACAGACTTACGGCAATACAATGATACTGATCTTGTAATTGGTTGGCTGGCAATGACTGCTAAGTACAGAACAAATCATTGGCGTTGGAAGTCGCCAATCCACTCAGAGCTACCCCACGATATATAGAACGCCACTCCAAATAGTCTTTGTCTGTCACAGCTGCCAATAGTTCTTCTGATAGGATTTGTAGTTTGTATATCCAATTACCAGTCTCTGGCTTTGCCCTGTCAGCGACAAAGGCAAAGACATGCTGTATTATCTTCTAGGCAATCAATACACCTCAGAACTGTAATCGTTGCAATTCCTCATCACAATCTTCACTTGCACGTCTCTCCACGATCCCCTAAAAGGCAAAGACATGCCGTATTATCTTCTAGGCAATCAATACACCTCAGAACTGTAATTGTTGTAATTCCTCATCACAATCTTCACTTGCACGTCTCTCCACGAACCCCTGGTTTAGGCTACAGGTTTTCATCTAATGGACTTGCGTAGACGAGGCAGACCATCCAGAACCATGCATACAATGACAGATATTAGAATATAAACCTTTAGTCACAATTTCCTGATCACGAACGGCTTCCAGAATTAATGTTGGCTTTTCAACCTTCATCCAATTTCCACGACCCAGCTCATATACAAATATTAAAGAGCCGGTGAAATCTAGCACACTGACTATAATGTTAATCACAATTTAATTTATTAAACCAAGTGAGGGCTTCTCATCATTAATCGCTAAACATTAGAGAACCATGGCAACGACAAAATAAAAAGATATCCAAATGCCAAAACTATAGAGGAATATAGAATCGGGCCTCACTATAATAATGTGCTAGAAAGGAGTGATATAGAATATAAAGATTACATGTGCCAAGCTCAGATGGTCAGATGTGAATATTCAACCGCAGAAACAAATTATAATAACTTAGTTTTCTCAAAAGAAAATAGCTTTATTTCTGAAACAACATTTGATCCTTACAAATTTGTCTCCAGTGGAGACCTCACAAATTTGGCCCTGAAGTAGAGATTTTTTCGCAAATCCACTCTTTTGGAAGAACTAGGTTTTCGTCCAGCCCTCCTGATCACTGAAGGTTTCCATCCTCAGCGATTAGCTAATGCAAAGCATCAGACAAATTCAACAAATCAAACCTACCTTCCTTCTTCCATCCAGCCTCTTTATAAAGAACTCCAAGAAGCATCTAGAACATTAGGCCGACTTGGCTGACTTAAAAAAAATTCATATTTTGGAGAACTTTATTTATTTAAGTGACAATAATAATATTTTATTATTTAATTGTTAATTAATTAAATTAATTAATATTAAGTCATCTTTTGAATATTTCTTTTATTTTTTTGACAACTTAATAAAAATCAATTTAATTAATTGTCACTAAAAATTGGGGACATGACATGGTTTGTGTGGGAGAGGAGTGGGTGTTTACCACCTGAATTTTTTCAATTACAGGATCTCAAGTCTGGCTTTTCACCTTGTTTAAGAAAGGAAATTTTAGATGATGTTGTGAGATGCACTGCAAGGAAGGGGACTTCTTAGCAGAAGGTGGGGATCATGGAAAGCCTTTTTTGTGTTCTTAAAAGACATAGTTTGGGAAGGGGATATCTACATAAAGCAGAGACATTGAGTCAGTAGTTTTTTTACTATTTGGAAAATCATGAGAGTTACATGTCACCTTTGAATGAAACACCTCTTTGATTTCTCTTCAAATTCTTGCACAAGATAATTCTTTTCTGTTTATGAGATATTTCACTTACCCTTCTAACATCTATTTATACATCTTCCGTGTTTGAGTACAGTCAAGCAGATAGTGGGTTCTCAATAATTAGATTTCTTCACATTATAGTCAAGGTATTCCATAATCATCTTCCTCTCCAAACAGAGATATTAGCATAGAACTTGCATCATAGGCTTCACACATGCAGAGTGCTTTTGAATTCAAGATTCCCCATGCATCCCTTGAGGCATAGCTCAGCATTGGAGTACAGGAAGCCTATGCATATTGTCTGATGCCTAGTAATTTCAACATTGCATTTAGCCTCTGTGATGTCCCCTTCTAGTTGACATCTGTCAGCTGAGTAGATTAGCCTATCATTGACCCTCCTAGCTGATAAGGTTGGGTAGAGGGTCCTCCAGAGTTTGATTCACCACCTTTAGAGCAAGCACTCCAGGGCTGGTCTTCGTTTGAGGTCTCTAGGACTTCGTTTGAGATACTATCTATTTTTAGCAGTCCTGCTATTTATAGCCAGTAGGTTGGGCAAGGATAGATTATGGTTTGGCAATCCCTAGTTCAGACGGCAGGCATTTCAGATGAATACTTAGAGAGATATTAATATTTAATTATTTTTAATTAAATATTAAATGGCGAACTTTAATGTTTTAAAGTTTTAAAAGTCACTTTAAGTTATAACTTAAGTGAGGGTCTATTTCTCATTAGATGGGGCCAGTTTTTATATTAAATGAAAGATGATTTATTTTTTGACACTTCAATAGTCAAAAATAAATAATAAAAGTTAAAACATCATTAAAGGCCAAATTGCACCTTTCTTGGGAATCGTGCCAACCCTAAATGGAGAAGATTAAAGAAGATTTTAGGTCTTCTTTTCATTATGCTAAGTTTTGATATTTTTGTTTGGAGCTCTGAGAGGAGCTTTCAGCCAAGGGTTTCAACAGAAGATTCTTCTACAGTGATCAGAGGTATCGGTACAGGAAAATATGGGATTCTTGTACAACAACATCAGAGGCTGTGAAATATCAGTTGATCTTGCTCTTACAGTTGGTCTCATTCAGGGACCAAGTTTGTGCTTATTAGTCAGAGAGGCACCGTTATTTATCAGTATTTTATTGCTGCAGCAAGCAAGGAAACAAAGATACCCAAAGGAGATATTTTTGATGGCTGTACGACTGCTTGGGGAGTAGCGCCAATCACCTAAGGGGCTGCGATTTGCATGTTGGAAGGATCCAAAAAATAAACAAAATAAGGAGAAGGTGCGCCTAGCCTAGAGTCATCCATTGAGCTACCATACAAGCTGTCTGGGTCAGTCTGGAGTGCGTTATAGCATGCTGTCATAATGGACTGTGTATGACCAGCAAGGAAGAAATAAGGGTTTCCAACAATTCTTGGTATTTTTCAATTCCTATCTTTAATTGTCTGTTTATGTATTGAGGGTAAATAAAGGTTGAATACATGTAATAAGGGTTTGATCAGTTTATTACTGAATTAGAATTGATTTCTAGCGTTTCCCTATTGTTGCTTTTTGTGCTTAAGTTTGTCAAAATTATATTTGCTGCTACAAATTGGCAAAGAACACACTTGAAATGCAACGGGTTCAGTTAAACGTCAGTTGTCTTGGTTGAGGACCTTATAAGGTTCTTACAGCCTCGATAGTCACTTAACCCATCATACAACATGGAACATACAATTCTTTGCAGAGGTAGCAAAATAGTGTCATGTGCCACACATTCAGTGCATTACCAACTTGGGAAAAGTGAGTGGGAAGGGAATTGGCCAGATCAATATTCAAGGGTTTTAATTCCCTAGGACAAACACTTGTTATTTCATAAGAGAATTTGTATCAAAGGGATGAGAACCATCAGTTGCAGAATGAGGTCTATATAGAGAAGAATCTATAGCGTTGTTATGAAGAAAATGATTGATTTACTAATAAAGTTTTGTCAATTCAAAAAACCCATTTTTGAATAATTACATCATCTATAAGAGAGGTACAACCACGTTACAAAGAAGGCGCAGGAAGATTTAGCTGGCAAGGTTACAAAATGTGAAGAGAAGACTTACAAATAAACTTACACATCTCGAATGAAGTTGAATAATGACAAAAGAAATGTGATAGGTTTTGTTTTGTAACAATTTAATCATTTGCCAATTTTGAATAACATTCTAAAGGAATTGGTGTAATGTCCCCTATCAGGAGATAGCCTATTTTCCAATAATTAAACACATCTCATCATACTTATTGTATTTTATTATGCATTTGTTACCTCTAGGGAACAATTAGCATACATCATACAAGGGATAATCAACATAGCCAGGTCTAATCCCTAATCAATCCTAATGATCAATCTTAGCGGAGATTGGGAAGTATCTTTTTTAGGGTGCCAGAAAACCATCCTCCACAAGTATTGCCTTTGTATGATGTAACATATGCCCATTCGACCACAGGCTTTATCCATTGCCTTTGTATGATGTAACACATGCCCATTCCACCGCAGGCCTTATTCATTGCCTTTGTATGATGTAGCACATGCCCATTCCACCGCAGGTCTTATCTACCTTGCGAGGTATTAATACTACCTTTCCCTAACAATTCCATATCCAATCCTCCATGTGGGGCAATAGGTAAAGATTAAGAATTTGGACCAGTAATATACAAATGTATCTTGTATTGCATGTGGTCCCTATTAAATAATTCAACATTGATTATATAATTTGCTATGTCGATATAAAAAAGCATATTCACAAATAAACATATTCAGATGTATATATACATATTTATACAAGTACATATACATATACTTATACTCATGTCTAAGTTAGCAATACAAATACATATACATATATTTATACATATACATATACATATACTTATACTCATAAATATACATATACTAGTAGATATGCCTATATATTTACATATATAATAAACCTATACTTATATTCATGATTACTCCATATAATGGATAATTATATTTATCAATCATTCATTTATTTTTAGTACTTAAATTAGCAACTTATATTTATGAACCATAATGCATACCACAATAATGTTCAGAAATGGACGTCTGCATAAAAGGCCAAATGCCTATATTAATGCAGACTTCCCGTATGATGGCTGATTCCAGATTTATCCTTGATAGATCTGCCTTTCCCAGCTCTAATCGATGCTTGAGAGTCAATTCTTATTAACTGCTCTTCTATCTTATCTGATTGATAGTGATGTCACTAGATGGGTTTGATTCCTTTCCTTTATATCTCTCAATATGAGGGAGGGGTCACATCTCTTCATCATGTATGCCATTTGGCAAGAGACACACCCTTTCACCATTAGTACCCTTTGAAAGAATGCAACTCTTTTTTATTTCTGCCCTTTGAAAGGGGCACAACCTTTCACAATCAGATCTACACTTCTGATTATCAAATTATCCCCCCCTCAAATGAGGTTCTTGTTTTCATTTCATGTCTTTGGACCATTGTTAACTTAATTAAATTTAATTATATATCCTTATATATTTTAATTTAATTTTTAATTTTTTATTCTTTTGTATTTTAATTTAATTATTATTATTTATTATTAAATTCTATTTCAAAGTGGTGACATGACAATTGGTTTCAAGTCATGGAAGGAAATGAGTTATAATGATCAATAGTCATAAAAAAATTGCCAATGCATCAGAAGCTTTCTTGAAGTAGAAGTAAGACCCAAGAATGTTGGTATTGATTGCATCAGAGAGCTTTGCCACACAACCACAACTCATATTAAACAGCTGATGCATATATAGGTTGCAGATCCGGAGATATGACAATTTCAAATGGTATTACTACCAAAACACTTGCACTCTATTCTCCAGCACAACCACAACTTGATCAAGAACGAGTAGTATGGCCAGACATAGGAGAAGCAGCAGAGGAACTTAACTCTGTTCAACAACTAATGATGTTATTAAGGGACCCATTCATAGCACTTCAAGAGGATGATACAATACTCTGTAACATCATAAGGAATCATTATGGAGCAGCTCAACAATCATTGGGTATACCAGTAAGTCCTTTGCATACCCTTCTTCCATCTGCAGGCTTTGTAAATTCTCTTGCAGCCACAGATATGTTTCACAAACATTATTGGATTTTTCTGGTATATTCTTAAAAGTTGTTCTAACTTGCTTTCCAAATTGACATTCCTTACATACCGAATTGTGAGGCTTAACAATCTTAGGTAAATCTCTTACTGCCTTAGTTGTACTGATTTTCACAATGCAATCAAAATTTACATGACACAGTCTCTTATGCCATAGACAACTTTCATCAATATGTGCAATCAAGCATGTCTTCTCATTGTTATTCAAATGAAAGATATTACCTCTAGTTTGATTACTGGTTGCAATTTCTAAGCCAGTTCTATATTACCTCTAGTCTGATTACTTATATTTTAATTTTTTATTCTTCTGTATTTTAATTTAATTATTATTATTTATTATGAAATTCTATTTCAAAGTGGTGACATGACAATTGGTTTCAAGTCATGGAAGAAAATGAGTTATAATGATCAATAGTCATAAAAAAATTGCCAATGCATCAGAAGCTTTCTTGAAGTAGAAGTAAGACCCAAGAATGTTGGTATTGATTGTATCAGAGAGCTTTGCCACACAACCACAACTCATATTGCAAAATCTACATAGCTTCTTAAACATCATTTCAAGCAATCTACCTTCAAACATGTAGAGTATGCATCTCAATGACATTTCCTCGGCCAAAATAGGGACCCCCTAGTAGGGGACATTTTGGGGACTGGAGGATGGGTTGGAAACATCCGTGTGTCGTCCTCAATTTTTTATTGAAATTGGAAATGTCTTGGGGGTATTTGTGAAAATCTCCGAAATGGTGTGGTACCTTACAACTCAGCAAGTTTTCATTTCATTTTAAAAAACAAAAAAGTTGTGGCCCTCCACACCCCCTTACATAAAACCTAAACCTAAACCAAAACATTATGACATTCTAAACCAAAAAGAGAGCTCATTTGTGCATTTGCAAATTGTGAAGAGAAGAAAAAAGAAGAGCACATCTGTGAGAAACCAAGTGAGAGAAGGGAAGAGAAGTGAGGAAAAGGCAAAAGAAGACCAAGTCTCTATCATTTGAGGTAAGTTCATTATTTTTGTTTATTTTTATAAATTATTTTGCATTTTTTTTGCTTTTGTCAAAATTTCAATTACTTAGGAGGATTTTGTTTGTTTGTTTGTTTGTGTTCTATGTTTGCACTAGCAGCTGCCAGTTACATTTTGAACCAAAAATAAAGTAGTGAGCACTAGCAAAAGTTAGGGTCAAGAAATTGAAATTGAACAAGCATGCCATGGAAGTTCTTCAAGGAGTGTGTGTGTTTGAAGGACACCTTGTCCAGACAATCCATTTCAATGCCCTTCTAATCTCTTGAAAAATTATGCAAAGGCCCATTTAACAACAAAAAACCACTTTTACAATTTGCAGCAGCCATTGACATTAAGAAAAAAAATTCAGGGGGTAGTAGAGTATAGTTGTTTCATATTTGCAAGAAGGGCTATAGGGGCAGGTACGCAAGAGTTTTCGTCCATCCTTTAGGCATACCTTGTCAAGGGGTAAAAGCATGTAAAATCATAACATTAGTTGAGAAGACTGAGGTGACAAGGTTGCACATGGAGTGTTAAGCAAAAAAAGGGATTCAAATGGAGTGTTTTGCAATATAGTGGGTCATTGTCTAGTGCCACTGCTATTGAATCTAAAAGTTGTGAACTTGAGAGTCAAAGAGGAAAGAAAAGGTCCACTAGCTTTGCAAGCATATTTAACATGCAATCATAAGATGAAGCCGATACTTTTGTTGCAAAATGTTTTTATGCTAGTGCCATGCCATTTCATGAGGCACACTCTCCATA
Source organism: Cryptomeria japonica (assembly GCF_030272615.1). Taxonomy (NCBI): domain Eukaryota; kingdom Viridiplantae; phylum Streptophyta; class Pinopsida; order Cupressales; family Cupressaceae; genus Cryptomeria; species Cryptomeria japonica. The sequence goes on from NC_081407.1 coordinate 211,805,016, forward strand.
TTTTAAACAAATGTTGAAAGATGCACTTGTTGTTGGTCCTTCATATGTTCCACTTGGAGATAATAAACTACGTACCTCCCTCCTTGATAAGGAGTATTCTAAGGTGAATATAATGATGGAGGAGTTGTGACAAGTTTAGATAAGGGAGGTTTTTTCCATCATTATAGATGGGTGGAGCAATATTAGATGTTGACCACTCATAAATGTCATTTTCACATGTCCAGCAAGCTCTTATATTCTTAGAGCTATTGGTTGTTTAGGGAAGTGGAAGGATGCAAGCTTCCAATTTTAGATTTTTGAAGGACGCCATAGAAGAGGTTGGACCCTCTAATGTTGTGCAAGTAGTGATTGATTCACCCTGAGCATGCAAGTTGGCTGGCTTGATAGTGGAGACTGCTTACATGCACATTTTTTGGATGCCATGTTGTGTTCATGTGTTGAACAATGCATTGAGAGACATTCGGAAAATAGATTGGTTGAAGTTAGTGGTGTCAGAAGCTAGAGGCATTCAGATGTTTATTTGCAAACATCACACATCATTTGCTTTGTTTAGGACTTTTTCAAGCAAGGAATTCGTCAAGCCTGTGGATACTAGATATGCTAGCTACTTTATTTTGTTGGAGAGGATGATTGAGGTGCAAGAGCCTCTACAATTAATGGTGGTTAATTTAGAGTGGGCTAGATGGGCAGAGACTATACAGCTGAAGGAAAAAGTGTCAAACAAAAACTCCTCAATGATGATTGGTGGCCCACAATGAGATAAGATATTGTTGTTTTTTAATGAATTGCTGATTTTATTTTTAACTCTCTGATTCTAGTAATAAATTTCTGATTGTATTATTAACTGATTCATTGTTGGTTTTAGTATTAAATTTGTGGTTTCCATTTTATTATTGATATTAAATTAATAAATTCTTGATTTTATTATTAAATTTATGATTAATAATTTTTATTGTTATAAAGTTTCTAACTTGTAAATTTGCTCAGTTATTTTCATTCTTCATAGATATATTTTCTCCATCATCTCACGATTGTCACTTGTTGTGTGGGTCATTAGATATGCTGATATAGATTCTCCTAGCCTTGGCAATATTTATGAGACGCTTGACAAGCAAGCAATTCATCGTAGTATTGATGTGTCTTTTATACACGATCAAACACAGAATAAAATACCCAAAGGTACCTTATCCTCTCTTGAACAAAGCTTCCCCGAATGTTGAAGATTTCGCCTAAGGATCAATTGAGGCAACTCCAAGGTTCTAATATGTAGGGTCTCTATGTGTGGATAAGCTCTTGTGGTATGATGTGATTATGCTGGAATCACAAGGGGGCTTACTTTCAAATGCCTGAGTGTCTGATTTGCTGGAACTCAAGTTCTATCTACTGGCTGGAAGATAAAGAAATAGCAAAAGATGAAAGGCTCAGAAAGTCTACTCTAAGACCTAGAATGCAAGAAGATAGATGAATGACTAGTTGGAGTCCTACTGGGCTAGGTCTCACCATCAAACTGAACAATTCAACACCAACTCAATGTGATCTTCTAAGGGATGCTTCGAATATGTTCAAATCGTTACACCATCTGATACTGATCACCATTCAAGTTAATGTATGAACAATAGATGCGTAACGACTTGAGATTAAGCTCATTCAATGTCAGTTGACCATGCAGGGCACACTTACAATCAATAAGAGGCTAGGACTAGGTGGATTCCACGCAAGTGCATTCAGTAACTTCTTTCATTCAATCTAATTGTTTACCATCTAAAATGAAGATTCAACAAGAAACCATGCATATTGCAAAGAAATAACACACTTCACCTTAACTTCAATGAAAATGGAGTTCATTTACAATTGAGGCAACAATTTCTTGCCTTTTTCTCCTATTCTATTCTAATTGCTATTTTAATCACTATTCTATCTACTAACTCTTAGCTATTCTAACCTCTATTAACCAACTATTAACCCTTACAAATGAAGAGCCAGAGCTTTATATAGAGAGCTCTTTATATTTCAATGGCTAGGATTACAAGATGCAAACCCTAATTAGGGTTTGTTACAACAAGCTCACCTAGCCAATGAGAAAATTACATTCAAAATTTGAGAACCAATATGAAGCAGGGGTAGGTGCCTTGAAGTTTGTGCCATCACTGGTGAGTCAGGTACATTCAATCTGGACATGTTGATTTGGAGCTATCTGACTGGAGGAATAGTGACTGGGATGCCACCTTGTCTGGTACTTGCTTGTATCTCTTTTGATACTCAATTTGGTGATGCTAAGAAGCTAACTCTGATTAAGTCTTCTGAAAATAACTGCTTCTTCAATGTACCTTTGCACTGACCTCGATGATCCTCCTTCGTCCTTGATGTACTCAATGAATGATGTACTTCCTTGACTCTCATTTGTTTGATCAAGCCTCTTCACGGTTGAGTTACTCCTCCTTTAGTAGCTCATATCGCCTTGAAATGTTTATAAGATCTTTCTTCTTGACATCCTGTGGTTTCTCCATGCGGAAGAATGGGGTCTTTGAGGATGGCTTGGTCTATTACGTGCAACTCCTTGAACACTTGAAGTCCTTCAACTTAGAAGCACCCCGAGTCCTCCTCCATGCATTTGAAGTGTCCTTGATGAATGATGGAACTGGAAAAGGTCGCCCCTGTCCTGGCCTGATCTTCTTCCAACTTGATTTGATTGACCTGCAAAACAAACAAAATATAATTAAGAATACATGATATGTTTATTCTAACATAGCATTTCTTACCTTAAATCATCAACAAGAAGGCATTAGAATCAATTTTCTCTGGACGCTCTAGAAGGATAGGTCCTATAATGAAATTCGCTCTGGATCGTCTCTAGGGACATGCCCTATAATAAAATTCACTCAAGATCCTCTCTAGGGATAGGCCCTATAATAAAATTCCCTCTGGATCCTCTCTAGGGAGAGGACCAATAATGAAATTTGCCTTGGACCCTTTGGAAGGGTTAGGAGCGAAATTGACATTTTACTTGATTTTCCTTCATAAAACTCCATATCTCATCCTTTTTTCATCAAAAACAAGTCTTTTGCCCTCGAAAATGCTTAGGAATAGGTTAGTTCAGAGGCTTAGGCAAGGTACAAGACTTCCTAAAGAAATTCGTTGTGGACCCTTTGGAAGGGTCAGGAGCGAATTTGTTCCTCTAGACCCAATTCTTCCTTCTTTTCACTCATCTTGCTATAGATTTGTCCTTTTGAATCCTTTCCTTGCCATGTATGTCCACCATTTGATGTCCCTAGTGAAGAAATAGGTCTTTTTGGAGGATTTCGCTCTGGACTTTTTGGAAGGGTCAGGAGCTTAGAAAAATTTCGCTCTGGACCCTTTGGAAGGGTCAGGAGCAAAATTTGCAATTATGCTCAAATCCTTCACTTTGTTTCACACATCAATACTCCCTCAATCACACTATAGGGATAAGGTTTATGAGGCAAATTAGGACCAAGAAGGGAGATATAAGGAAATTTGCTCTGGACCCTTTGGAAGGGTCAGGAGTGAAATTTGTCTTTTTGGTCAATTTCCTAACATTTTCATCATCCAATCTTATTTGAATATGCTCACAAGGCATAAATAGGTCATTCCTCATTCAGTCAAGGCGTAGGAGCAAGGATTTGAGGTCTTAGCTAGGGGCAAGAGAGGAGTCTAAGGAAATTCGCTCTGGACCCTTTGGAAGGGTTAGGAGTGAATTTTGCAAAAATGCTAAAATTCTTGACCTTTCTCCAAATTTTCAAGTCTAGGCTTGGTCGTTAGGCATTTCTAAGGGCAAAATAGGTCAATTTTATACCAATCAATGCCTAGAGGACAAGAACTTATCATCCATTGACTTGACCAACTCAAACCTTTAAAGGGAAAATCCTTGATGATAGTCACTCACAAACCTTCATTGACTTCCTTAACTCAAAGACATAGGTCTCAAAAGGCAAGACTCCTAGCAGGATATAAGGACTTCCTCAAACTCAATCAAGACTTAACCTAGAAACAAGAGCAAGGCTTGACCTAGAGAAGGCTTTCAAAGAGACCCTGACTTGGACCACCTACTGACCCACCTCAACTCAAGCAGACCCTGCTATCCTAATGATCTCTCTGGCAACTCTCCACTACAAAGGCTAAAAGCCAAGACCAGACAACTAAGCAAAGAAAACTAACTCTAGAAATCAAAAAGTAGGGGTCCGCATTTGCAATGGGGCTGTGTGAATACATCACAACATCTAGCGCTACCTCGAATAAATGTTCCTAAACATTTTAGAGATAAAGACCCAATCGACACTTAGAACCTCCAGTAGATTCAGTCCAACTTATCAGGCGACTAGAAAATGCACTGAAAGTGGAAGGAGAATCCTCAACCAAATCAAGACACTTGGTCTTTGATTACCCATGTGTGTGCAAGTGTATTCATTCCTCTCGACAAGAGGACTATGACCTTCAAGTTCCCCTGTGTTTGGCTATGTAGTGTATCTAAATGTCATAAGCATCCTGGATAGAGCCTCGCTTCCAGTTAGATGTCTATAGTCCCAACGAGGTTATCGCCGCAATCTCACGAATATTGCTCCATTGCCAGTCGGACGTCCATAACCCCGATGGAGTTACTCGCCTGTTCCCATTTGCCAATTTTGATATTTCATTTCATTTTGTTTCATTTTCTTTTTCTTTTGATTTTTCTCTTTCATTTTCTCATTTTTCTCTTTTGATATTGCTTTTTCGTTCTGTCAATTCCTGTGGTTCATAAGCAGTGAAGCTTACTAGGGTTTGAGGATTGCGGTGGTGCTGAACCTAGATTTTAGATTTTTCACCAATCACAGCTTTGCTTGAAAACCATAATGACTTGGAGTTTATTAATGTGTAAAGATATAGTAACCAAACGATGTCGTTATCAAGACATAGAAAGTGATTCCCTTCCAAGTCAAGTACAAGTCCTGATCAAATGATAAAGCTGGAGAGGAATAACTTCAGATTCAAAGTACTTCATGAATAGATATCTAAGAAATGGACCGAACATAAGATCCAAAATGTCGCCAGTGGGTGAGAAAACAACACAGACGCTTTTCTCACAAATGGAGGCTCCCACTCAAGACATCTAAACTAAACAAACCAACTGACTCAAAAGAAAACCAACCCAAAGCAAACTAAGCTAAAGCGCACACCAAAAGCAAACAACTAACTACCTGAGCCACTCAAGATCATGAGTCAGATGACTCAAGGCAAATTAATAACAAGGCTCAAAAACCTCTAAAGCTAAAACACACAAAAGGAAAACCTACTCTCAAACTATATACAAGACTCTCAGACTTGACACGACTCAAAGAAGCGAAATATATACATGACTTTACATGATTTCTCAGGTTGTGCAATAGGAGCATGGCAAAGGTTATGGTTCTCAGTCGAGCAAATTCATCTTTGAATACGGAAAAACAAGCTCTCACCATGCATCTCTCATATTCAAGCAAGGTTTCATGTAAGATAATTAGTTGAGGTAACTCATTAGGACCATGATCTATCCAAATGCAAGTTGTTTTCCTAAAATCCCCATAATTAAAATCGGAATAACTTTCAAGGCTAGGATTAAGGAAAGAGGCAACCTGGTATTGTTCGTATTCAAATAGAAGTGCATTGTTGGAAGCGAGATCACCAACTGCTTTAGGAGGTCGCCATTGGTGATGAACCATTCCACGAGCATTCATAGTATGTTGATCTTGATTTGGAAGCTCCATTTGAAATAAGCCTAGCGCCCCTTCGAATAGCTTGACATTCTTTTCTTTCATTGTGACATCTTGCATTATCCACCCCTTCGAATAGCTTGACATTCTTTTCTTTCATAGTGACATCTTGCATAAACCATGCATCTTCATGAAATTTTGTAAGCATATCCTCAAAAACTAAGCACTCCTTGATGGATTGAGCTTCAAACATCTCCTCTAGTTGATCAAATATAATCTCTGGTGGCATTTCATCTTCAAGCATAGTCTCAAGAGGCTGGATCTGATGATGGATCACATCACTCACCATAACTTGTTTATCTTGAAAATTTTTTGGCAGTGATTTCATTTGTACTTCCTCCGTGAGATCTTTCAGTGCCCCTTCAAATAGTATGATAGTGATGATGTCTCTGAGCATCCCCTCAAATTGTTCTTCATACTTGGGCTTGCTTACAATGATTTGTAATTCTTCATTCAATATGTCAACTTGATTGGCCTCTTTAAGAATGCTATTTGAAACCTCTTGCAATTCATTCTCAATAATCTCCTTTTGTAGCATGAATGAAAATTCTTCAAGGAATGATTCATCTTCTCCTTTGATTGTTTGCTTGACATTTTGATCTTCCCTAGATACTGCTTGAGCATTCTCAATTGCTTCTTCATCTTGCATTTCACAACATTCTTCTTCAGGTGCAAGGCATAGTGTGCTATCCATTGTAATACATTGATCCTTAGGTGAACTTGTATCTTTCACAATCAGGTGGTGCAGTGATATCTTGTTCATATGTTCTTCTGAATTCTGCTACGAGATGTGCACCCCAAGATTTGTTCACGATGCACTCTTTCTCGGATAAGGCTAGAAATCCAAACTGATACCTGACTTGGTTGATGGCCATTTCACACAATGAGTAAGTAAACTCAGAGTGAGGTGTATTGTGAATCCTACACCATAATGGTAGCAATATACCTTCTAAACGCATTTCACCATTCAAAATAAGCCGACTCTCGATCATCCATAAAAAGCTTTAAAGAGGATCTTTGCTTTCTGGGACACTGAAACTGCCTTCTTCTGCTTCTGGCCTGGGGACATCCCAAAAGAAGATCTTTTCTTGCGCTACCGATTCTATCCTTGATAAGTATTTCAAGCAATGCATTTCATCATGTTCATTTGTCTCATGGATTCGACACTGCCTTGGTCTTGCAAATTCGGAAAATCTGCATGGGTAAAGCTATGTATTCAATTTCCACCAAAGTTGAGGAATATCAACTTGTTGCTCATCATGAAATTGTTGTTGCTCCATTGAGAAATATTTCTTTTTGTCTTTTTTTTTATTTTTTATTTTCTCATTTTTTACTTTTTTTGATTTTCTGGAATAAGAGAGATCTTGAATATCTCAAATTCAACTTGAAAAATCAATTGGTTCCAGCTGCGCAAAGTGCTATCCTTTTTCGCAAGTCCAATTGAAGGGTGACTTCCAGCATCAACTGCTTCATTCATCTATCCACACTTGTGCCTTCCTTGTGCTTCAATTCTGTCGAGCGTTTGAGAAAAGGCTCTCCACCGATTCAAGAGTTCGCATTCGCTCACCTTTCTTCTGCTTTAATTCTGTTGAGAGCGAGAGGAGAGAAAAAGCTCTGGATAACTCTTCTAAATATGACTTAATAAAATCTAGATTTCAGTTGCTCAGTGTTCATCACGATCATGTGTCTTTTATACACGATCAAACACAGAATAAAATACCCAAAGGTACCTTATCCTCTCTTGAAAAAAGCTTCCCCGAATGTTGAAGATTTCACCTAAGGATCAATTGAGGCAACTCCAAGGTTTTAATATGTAGGGTCTCTACGTGTGGATAAGCTCATGGTATGATGTGATTATGCTGGAATCACAAGGGGACTTACGTTCGAATGCCTGAGCGTTTGATTTGCTGGAACTCAAGTTCTATCTGCTGGCTAGAAGATAAAGAAATAGCAAAAGATGAAAGGCTTAGAAAGTCTACTCTAAGACCTAGAATGCAAGAAGATAGATGAATGACTAGTTGGAGTCCTACTGGGCTAGGTCTCACCATCAAACTGAACAATTCAACACCAGCTCAATGCGATCTTCTAATGGATGCTTTTAATATGTTCAAATCGTTACACCATTTGATACTGATCACCATTCAAGTTAATGTATGAACAATAGATGCGTAACGACCTGAGATTAAGCTCATTCAATGCCAGTTGACCATGCAGGGTGCACTTATAGTCAGTAAGAGGCTAGTGGTTTGGACTAGGCAGATTCCACGCGAGTGCATTCAGTAACTTCTTTCATTCAATCTAATTGTTTACCATTTAAAATCTAGATTCAATAAGAAACCATGCATATTGCAAAGAAACAACACACTTCACCTTAACTTCAATGAAAACGGAATTCATTTACAATTGAGGCAACAATTTCTTGCCTTTTTCTCCTATTCTATTCTAATTGCTATTTTATTCACTATTCTATCTACTAACTCTTAGCTATTCTAACCTCTATTAACCATTTATTAACCCTTACAAATGAAGAGTCAGAGCTTTATATAGAGAGCTCTTTACATTTCAATGGGTTTGATTGATTTACAATCAATGGATAGGATTACAAGATGGAAACCCTAATTAGGGTTTTTTACAACAAACTCCCCTAGCCAATGAGAAAATTACATTCAAAATTTGAGAATCAATAGGAAGCAGGGGTAGGTGCCTCAAAGTTTGTGCCATCATTGGTGAGTCAGGTACATTGAATCTGGACATGCTGATGTGGAGCTATTTGACTGGAGGAATAGTGATTGGGATGCCACCTTGTCTGGTACTTGCTCGTATCTCTTTTGATACTCAATTTGGTGATGCTAAGAAGCTAACTCTGATTAAGTCTTTTGAAACTATGTGCTTCTTCAAGGTACCTTTGCATTGACATCGGTGATCCTCCTCCTTCTTTGATGTACTCGATGAATGATGTACCTCCTTGACTCCCATGTGTTTGATGAAGCCTCTTCATGGTCGAGTCACTCCTCCTCTAGTAGCTCATATCGCCTTGAAATGTTTATAAGATCTTTCTTCTTGACATCCCGTGGTTTCTCTATGCGGAAGAATGAGGTCTTTGACGATGGCTTGGTCTATTACATGCAACTCCTTGAACACTTGAAGTCCTTCAACTTAGAAGCACCTCGAGTCCTCCTCCATGCATTTGAAGTGTCCTTGATGAATGATGGAACTAGAAAAGGTCACCCCTGTCCTGGCCTGATCTTCTTCCAACTTGATTTGATTGACCTTCAAAACAAACAAAAGGTAATTAAGAATACATGATATATTTATTCTAACATAGCATTTCTTACCTTAAATCATCAACAAGGCATTAGGATCAATTTGCTTTGGACCCTCTGGAAGGACAAGCCCTATAATGAAATTCGCTCTGGATCCTGTCTAGGGATAGGCCCTATAATAAAATTCTCTTCGGATCCTCTCTAAGGACATGCCCAATAATAAAATTTGCTTTGGATCCTCTCTAGGGAGAGGACCAATAATGAACTTCGTTCTGGATCCTTTGGAAGGGTCTGGAGCGAAATTGACATTTTGCTTGATTTTCCTATATAAAACTCCATTTCTCATCCTTTTTTCATCAAAAACAAGTCTTTTGCCCTCGAAAATGCTTAGGAATAGGTTAGTTCAGAGGCTTAGGCAAGGTACAAGACTTCCTAAAGAAATTCTCTCTAGACCCTTTGGAAGGGTCAGGAGCTTTGGTGAGTTTCGCTATGGACCCTTTGGAAGGGTCAGGAGCGAAATTTGGAAAATAGGGTTTGTCCTTGATAAAGTTTTCTCTTAGCTTGCTTGTTTAGCTTCAAACCATCTTAGGAAAATACCTTGAGGGCAATTTGCTTTAAAATTGTGAGGAAAATACATGTTTTTGAGAAATTCGCTATGGACCCTTTGGTAGGGTCGAGAGCGAACTTATTCCTCTAGACCCAATTCTTCCTTCTTTTCATTCATCTTGCTTTAGACTTGTCCTTTTGAATCCTTTCCTTGCCATGTATGTCCACCATTTGATGTCCCTAGTGAAGAAATAGGTCTTTTTGGAGGATTTCGCTTTGGACCCTTTGGAAGGGTCAGGAGCTTAGAAAAAATTTGCTCTAGACCCTTTGGAAGGGTCAGGAGCGAAATTTGCAGTTATGCTCAAATCCTTCACTTTGTTTCACACATCAATACTCTCTCAATCACACCATAGGGATAAGGTTTATGAGGCAAATTAGGACCAAGAAGGGAGATATAAGGAAATTCGCTCTGGACCCTTTGGAAGGGTCAGGAGCGAATTTGAGGAATTAGTCTTAGAGATCATCCAAACACTCAGACTTTACCCTCTATCACATTGTTCTCACCTTAGGACATGCCAACAAATCACCTTAAGGAAGTGCCTAGTCAAAATGTTGAATGAAAAGTGCATCTTAACAATTTCGCTTAGGTACCTTTGGAAGGACAGGACCTATCTAGGAATTTTGCTCTGAATCCCATGGAAGGGTCAGGAGCAAAATTTGTCTTTTTGGTCAAATTCGTAACATTTTCATCATCCAATCTTGTTTGAATATGCTCACAAGGCATAAATAGGTCATTCCTCATTCAGTCAAGGCATAGGAGCAAGGATTTGAGGTCTTAATTGGGGGCAAGAGAGGAGTCTAAGGAAATTCGCTCTGGACCCTTTGGAAGGGTCAGTAGTGAATTTTGCAAAAATGCTCAAATTATTGACCTTTCTCCAAATTTTCAAGTCTAGGCTTGGTCGTTAGGCATTTCTAAGGGCAAAATAGGTCAATTTTATACCAATCAATGCCTAGAGGACAAGAACTTATCATCCATTAACTTGACCAACTCAAACCTTTAAAGGGAAAATCCTTGATGATACTCACTCACAAACCTTTATTCACTTCCTTAACTCAAAGACATAGGTCTCAAAAGGCAAGACTCCTAGCAGGATATAAGGACTTCCTCAAACTCAATCAAGACTTAACCTAGAAACAAGAGCAAGGCCTGACCTAGAGAAGGCTTTCAAAGAGACCTTGACCTGGACTACCTACTGACCCACCTCAACTCAAGAAGACCTTGCTATCCTAATGATCTCTCTGGCAACTCTCCAATGCAAAGTCTAAAAGCCAAGACTAGACAACTAAGCAAAGAAAACTAACCCTAGAAAGCAAAAAATAGGGGTCCCCATTTGCAATGAGGCGATGTGTGAATACGTCACAACAGGTAGGAATCCTAATTTGGGATTTATGAACAGCACATTAGGCCATTTGTGATGTAGTAGTGGAACACTATGAACACCCCGCTTCATATGACAATCTACGCTCTAAAATTCAAATGGTATGCTACAAGACTTGGGAGAGTGCTTTCATCTGATGATGAAGAAGTGAAAGAAGGCAACTTAATATTATATGTTAAGGTTCTATGATGTGTATGATGTGTATGATGGAGGGACTCTCCTTGGTCTTGTTGCGATTTATCATTAGAACGGGTTGCTGTAACATGCACCCCTGATTTTTTTGAGATTTTGAAATGTTTCGCCAACAACTTAACAATAATTAACGTGCAATATGATAGGTCAACTGCTGTAACAACTGACATTTCATTTAAATCAAGTAAATGTTGATGATATCAACTCCTTATTGGAAAATTTCATTTTGTAAGCATACAACCCTTACATAACATTGAGTTAGTCAAATACAAGACATGTAGTACCTCAATGAGGAATGATAGACAACTTAAGAAGTTTGCAATCACTGAAATGAAATTAACAGGTCTGAAAATGCATTAAACCATCAGCCACAGC